>NW_024881306.1:0-135040 GCF_018691265.1 Tyto alba | reverse complement strand
ACACAGCCGCCGTTTTTCTCTCCGACTCAGACGCTGACGCGCCGTCAGGGGCGGAACCATCCGAAGGGGGGGGGGGGCAGAGGTTCGGGCGGCAGCCGCTCCCCCTGTCCCCCCGCCGCCTGATTTCTCTGCCGCTTCTTGCGCGGTGGAGCAAACAGGAACACTTGGTGCCGTGCCCTTAATAGAGCGGAGCTGCTGATTAACCCCGAAGAAGGTGGCTGATCGGGACGGGCGGTTGGTTTCGGCAGGGACCGGCGGGGATGGTACAGCGCCGACAGCCGCCATGGCAGCAGCAGCTACTTTCTGTTCTGCTGGCATCTCCTCAGGGCTTTTACGGGCGTTCGCCAGACCAGCCCTTGCTGTCGTGCTTCACTGCCTTTATTGCCTCCAGTGATGGTCTCATCCCACAATAAATCACCTACTTCGCACCACTCCTGTTGGCTAAATATTAGCGAGGGGCCATCGCCCCTCTGCCCCTCCTCCTCCGAGGTGGGGGGGGGGGGCATGGCTGTAAGGGCACTGGGGGGGCTGGCCTCCGGACTGCCCCTACTTGTGTTAACTGAAACCGGCAATCCTGTTGATGGTACAGGAATACGATCACTGTCAAAGGGCATAGGTCCGGATGCATCACTTTCTGGGGCAACAGTGGAACTTTCTCCCCCCACCTTTGTGGTTGCCACAGCTGCAAGGTTCTTTTCAAGCTGATACCGCTTAATATTATTCACCACGTCCCGCCACGGTTTCATCATTTTCCTTGCAGCTTTATCCTCATCACTTACCATATCCCATAAAATATCACCTAATCGTCTCCACTCCTGTCGTGGTTTCGGCCTGATTGACAGCCAACCACAATGCAGCACCTCTCTCTCCCTTCCCCTCCGGCAATGAGAAGGGACAGAGAGCCAGGCTTGGGGTTCAAGATAGGACTGGGATGGGGAAAATCCCCCTTTTATGATCATGAGCAAAAGGCAGACTCGTTAGGGGAAGAAAAAAAAAGAACATACATTTATTACAGACACTAACAACACATAACAGAGTAGGACAGTGAGAAGCATTGCCACATCTTGAGAACACCTTCCCCCACCCCTCCCTTCTTCCCGGGCTCAGCTCTGCTCCCGATATCTCTACCTCCTCCCCCAGTGGCGCAGGGGCAGGGAATGGGGGTGCAGTCAGCTCTGCCACTTCCTTCATCTTCGGTGAGGGGAGTGTCCAAAACTTGTTACCCCCTGCTCCGTCGTGGTCCCCCTCTCACAGGAGACAGTCCTCCACAAACTTTCTCTGACTTGAATTCCTCCCATGGGCCGCAGCGTTCCCCACACTGCTCCGTCATGGGTCACTAACTTCCTCCGACTGGATTCTCTCCCACGGCTGCAGCCCTTCCCGAGCTGCTCCGGCGTGGGACTCCCCCACATGCTGCAATCCTCCCAGCACTGAATTACAGCAGCGGGGCTACCTTTTTCCATGAGACCCCGGCCTTCTTCGGGCACAGAACCTTGATCAGCCGAGCAGGAACGACAGGCTGTAAATCAATGTCTGCTCCCCCGTAGATCTTCATGGGTGGCAGGGGGGGGCCGCCCTGCCGTCTCACCACAGGATACAGGAGGGTCTCAGCTCCGGCACACCTCCCCCCTCCTTTCTTCCTCCGTTCCTCCACTGACCTTGGTGTTCATGCAGCTGCAGCAACTCCTCCTCACCAGTCCCACTGCCCGTCACCACGTCCCTTCTTAAATACGTTATCGCAGAGGCGCAGCCGATTGGCTCAATTTCCCAAACAGAAGTGGAGCTGGCTTGGAGCTGGGGGAGCTTCGAGAAGCTTCTCACAGGGGGCCGCCCCGATAGCCCCCTCCCCTGCCACCAAAAAACTCCACCACTCACTCAGCCCAGGACAACTCCTCGACATCAAAAAGAGAATTAGGATCTTGAAAACATTCTTTGACCCATCCTAATGTTACTAAACCCACGAGTCATTTTATACAATCCACTCCCCGCTTTTCTTAAAAAGCGCTGTAATAAATCCAGGGCTACCTCCTGTTCCATCTCATCAACCTGGTGCTCCTTGGTTAAGGCACCTCCGGTCCTGTGCTCCCTGGATAAGGCACAGTACCGTTACTGCTGACCCACCCCTGATTAAGGCACCGTCGGCCCTTTGCTTCCTGCTTAAGGCAAAAAAAATCCTGCCGGCCTGTGTCCCTTGTTTAAGGCACAAAAATACTCACGCCAGCCTGTGCCCCTTGTTTAAGGCACAAAAATACTCCCGCCAGTCTGTGCTCCTTGACTAAGGCACAAAAATACTCCCGCAGGCCTGTGCTCCTTGTTTAAGCACAGAAATACTCCCACCGGCCTGTGCTCCCTGATTAAGGCACAAAAATTCTCCTGCCGGCCTGTGCTCCTTGATTAAGGCACAAAAATACCCCCTTACTTTGATATCTTGCTGATGCTCCGTGATTAAGGCACCAGTTGCAGCTCTTGCCAGCAGCCCTTGCGGAGAGCGACCCTCTATCTCGGTTCAGCTCCTCGGAACGACCTCGGAGGCCCACTGTCTGATCGTTCTTGATCGGCTAGGCGCTGCTCTCTCTGATGTTTCCCCGCGTTCGTTTCTGCTGCTGCTGTATGCTGCGCCTTTCCGCATCATCTTCCAGCACCCCTCTGTGTCAGTTTCGGCACCTCCCCGCTTCCGCTTCCGGGGCCACCTGCGTTCGCTTCGCGTCCGCCCCGGGGCTGCCGCAGTCGGCTCCTTACCGCTTCAGTTCCGCGCCGCTCCGCGCCCGCTCTCGGGGCCGCTCCGCGCCTGCTTCCGGGACCACTCTGCTTCCGCTCTCGGGCCGCTCTGTGCCCACTCTCGGGGCCGCTCCGCCTCCGCTCTCGGGGCTGCTCCGCCGGCTCTCGGGGCCGCTCCAGCTGGTTTCTCTCCGCGTACTCTCCCGGGGCTGCCGGGGCCGGCGCCTCTCCGTCTCAGCTCGTGGACCCCGGACACTGCTGTATTTGGTGTTTCTCTGGGTCCGTTCTCGAATTCCTCAGTGTTTGCTGTTTTCTCTGGGTCCGCCGCTCCGTCCGTGTTATTCTTCTATGCAGGTCCCTGTTCAGGCGCCAGCTTGTGGAGCCGCGGACGAACGACATGCCGAGACGGGTTCAGTGTGGGAGATAGAGCATCAATCACATGTGTCTTTATTGGTCCAGGGTACATATATTTATACAGACAATGATAATTATTATGCCTACTAGTCACTAGCTGATTGACTTAAGCTCTAAAGGTCGTATTCACACGGTCCACCTACTTGCAGTTAGCTTACAGCACAAGCTTCTCATAACACTAAGTTTCTCATGTTACTATTTCTAATTCCTCTTGACTTGTTTTCGACACACAACAGTACCATAACACAATGTTTCTCAGACCACCGTTACCATAACACTGGGTTTCTCAGACCACTATTCCCAATTCCTCTCAACCTGTTTTCGACACACCACGGTACACAAGGCCGAAGCGTCCTTGACATTCTCCTGTATCAGCAGCTGCGAGCAGCTGCAGGCAAACCCTAGTGAGGCCCAGCATCAGCGAGGCAGCATCAGCCCCTAGAACAGGCTCTGATCGTACAACTGCTCGGTGGGCTCAGGACCCTTGTCTCTGAGCCATTCTCCAACAGATGTCCACATCTGAGCTGGCCTCGTGTGCTCTTCATGCCCACAGGGGTGTTCAGAGGCACGAGTCCTTCCCTTGCAATCGCAGAGGCAGTGCACTCTCACAACTGTAGTGTCTCTCTGGCCTCCAGTTGCCGCTCCCAGAGGTTGGCAGGCACCTCAGCCTCGCAGTGTACCACCCTGCTCTGCACTCCTCTGAGGTGCCCCGAGGCATGAGGAATGGACACGGGGACCTCAGCTCAAGGAAGCACATCCCAGTGCTGCATTCTGGTGGGTTCTCAGGGGACAGTACGCTCAAAGTGAAGTGACTGTGAGACACTGTCTGTCCCAGATGTTCATGGGATACCCAGGAATAGCTGAGGGCATCTGTGCTCATTCAGGTTCATCTCCCCACGTGCACACAATTTGCATACTCACGACTCATCTGTACAATGCAAACATGGACTCCTGACCTGGTCACTCAGTGTCCCTCCATGGAGGGATAAACAACCTCTCTGAGCTGGGGTGAGAGGCCCATGCTGGAAATGGTGGTTGTTACTGGCTGGTATGTGACGATTGCCCTGGGGCAGCTTCCCCTGGGTGTCCAGCACACACCAGCAGAGAGCAGGTCCTGCTCTGATGGTCCTTAATGTGTCTCCCAGGAGAGGCCTGGCTGTGGGAGGACACAGCTGTGTGCTCTGACCTTGCACACTCACACATGTTAGGGGTACAGCAGTGTTTTACTTTGCCCAGCACTTCCAAGCCCAGACATCCCAGCCTTTCCAGCTCTCCCCACTCCCCAGCCTTCTCCCCAGCCGAGCAGAGCAGCCCAGTCTGGTCTGGCCCCACAGCAAGGAGGAGATGGAGGTCAGTGGCAGTGTCTCTCCTGCTGTCGTGGACTGGAGATCCCCTCCCAGGAGCCTGCAGCCCCCGGGCCAGCCCCACTCCCCAGGACAGCGCAGAGTCCTTGCCCTGGGATTCCTCAGGCAGCTCCCACTGCCCCAGCCACAGGGCACCCTGCCCTCAGCTGGCACACAGCAAAGAATTTCTCTTTCCACGTCTCCCCTCCATGCACACGGTTTCCTGCTCTTCTCCCAGGACATTCCGCCTCTCCACAGGACCTTTCCTCAAGGTGGGCACATCTGTGCTGGCCTGGACAGCCAGTTCTGCACCCGCTTTCCATGCTCTCCAGCCCCTGAGCTGCTGGTGCTGCTCTGCAGAGCAAGTGGGCTTGCCTGGGGTCACAGGGTGACTTTGTAGGGCTATTCTGGTCATGCTGGGAGGCAGACCCAGCTCAGGGACATCACTGCCACCGACTGCCTCCCACAGAAGCTCTTATGTGGCCATGGAGGGTGCTCAGAGGTACCCTGCCTTATTGCCAACACCACAAGATGTATTTGGGTGCTGCACTGGATTCAGGCTACAAGAGTCCACTGATGGTGGAACAAATCACTCACCAGGCTCCTTTCCCTGTGCCTGCTGTGTCCCTTGGGGGTGCAGAGCCCTCATTCAGCACTTCACACCTAGATTTAGCACTTTAGTCCTGGGCCCCCCCACCTTGAACACGTTTATGCAGTCACTGCTGACCTCCTGGCACATGCTGATCCTGCAGGTCCCCTGCACTCTGCTGGCAGCTCCTGATTCCTTCCAGAAAAAAAACCCTCATCTGCCATCAGCCCTATTACATGCTGTAAAGCCCCAGGCAAGTTAACTGGAGATTGTTCATCATCTATGTGGGTACTGTCCACCAACAGGTAGCACCTGAGCAAAGAAACAGTCTATTCCTTGGGCATGTTCTTCAGAACAACTTTGGAAGAAGACTCATAATCATAGCTCTCAGCATCCTCCTACTCCACGCTGCCTGGAACCTCTCCCTGCCTCGCTGCTCTGCCCTGGGTGCCTGCAGGCAGTGCCCCCAGCCCTGCTGCGCTTTGCAGAGGAGCTGCTCCTGGGCAGAGCTGTCTCTCTGCAGCGCTGCCCACTTGCCAGGAGCTCCCTCCAGCCCAGGAGCCCGGCCCAGCTCAGCAGCAGGGGACCAGCCCAAGGTGGCACTTTCTCTGTCCCCTCTGGGTTCCCTCCGGGTGTCCCTGGGGCTCCAGGGGAGTCTACTTTGAAGCAGACTGAAGTAAACTCTGATGTTCCCCTTAGATGGGGAGAGAAACTTATTTTCAGCGGTGTCATTTCTTTTATCAGGAAAAGACTTAAGTATAAAAACCATCTTTTATTGTCTTAGTAACAGACAGGGCTTCCAGACAGTGACAGGGAGGGATATCTTTTACCTGTGTTGAGGAAGTTATTGAAGGCTCAGAGCTCTTCTCAGGGCAGTGTTTTGTGGGGATGTGCAATGCCAAGGGCAGGATTATGGTTGGACACCTGCCAGGCTCTTGGGTGGAGACAAGGGGGCCATGAGGCCCCAGTGCTGTAAGGATTAGGTGTCTCCTGGTAGGCCTTGGTGACACAGCCAACAGCCAGAGCCAACAGGAGGAAGAGCTCAGCTCTTCTGGGGGCTTTCAACCTTGTCAGCTCCCTTGGCCATCTCCACCACAGGCTCTCCTATGGTGGCCTACGCCTGCACTTGTTTTCTTGAAGTCTGGGGACATCCACCATGCTTACCAGCCTTGCTCTCACTTGACCATCTTCCTACCCTTACTGATATCTCTCCATCCTCACGGGCTGTTGGTTGGAATGCAAAGCTTTGGCTAATCCAGACTCTTTCTGGGTGGCCTATTGTACTGCACTTGGAGAGACTCTTGATGTAACTCAACATAACACAAAATCCTCACGTCCAGTCTCAACTTCCAAAGCTTCACTTTGTGCCATTCTTCCTTTCTCATGTTGTTTCTCAATTTTGGGAAAAACCTCCACTATCTCTGAAACCACACTTCATCCAGTCTCAGGATAGTCTGGGTGGCCATGCTCATCCTGGTGCAGACCTGTATGCAGGTGGCCTTGTTTGTGGCCAGCATGCACTGCTATCTTGTATGGTGTCCTCGTAGTGCCCAGGCTCTTCTCCTCAGGGTCCCTGCTCAGCTACTCAGGTACAAGCCTGCCCTGATAAATGAGGAGATTATTCTTCCTCCTAATGCAGGACTGGACACTTCTCCTTGTAAACTTCAAGAGTTTCTGTTGGCCAGAATCCCAGAGTTTCTCAGGTTTCCCTGGGCTGAAGCTCCATTTGGTCAGCTGTTAGTGCCTCTGTGCAGATAGCTCACCTTGATGGTGGTGGTGTCTCTCATGTAATAACAGCCTGAGGAGTTGCAGTTGTATAGAGACTGAAACAATAAGGATCTCTCCAGAAGCTGGTTTTAGGTTCTCCAGCTGTCTGGGACCTGGATCCCCCCAGTTCCTCCACGCACAGACAAGCACGTGCACACGCAAATGTCTCTCTCCAGCACAACATCACAGAACCGCTGAGCCTGAAATGCAGTCAGCTTCCACCTCCTCTGTCCTTCTTCTTCATGCTTGGTTTCTGTTAGGAGCTCCTTTTTCATCCATGCCATCCTCCTGACACCTTTTCTTGACTTCCAGCATGTCTGTGTGGACTGTTCTGGAGTGCAAAGAGGAGATCATTAACCATCAAACAGTTCTCTGCACCCTTTCCTCTTCAGGGCTGTATCCCATGGGATTCTTCCAAGCAGGTCCTGCAGCAGGTCAAAGCCTGCTCTCCTGACGTCCTGCCCCTTGCTTTCTTCCCTTCTCTCAGCATCCTACGCTCTACTTTCTCACCCTTGATTGTTACAGCCCTGAGAAGATCTTCCTTGTTTGCAAGTATCAAGTCCTGCTGCAGGGCACCTCACCTCACTGGCTCCTCAGTCACCCTTGTCAGGAAGATGTCACCAGTGAGCTCCAAAATCCTCCTGGGTGGCTTGCACTTCTTTAGCAGAGGCAGTTGGGACAGTTTCAGTCTGCCATGAGGTCCAGGGCCTGCAGACATGAAGCTCCTTCCAATTGTCTGAAGAAGGCCTCATCTACCTGATCAAGAGGTCTGGAGCAGAAATCCACCCATCCTCCCACAATGCTGCCCATGTTGTTCTGCCCTCTGATCCTGGCCTATCAGCTCTCATCTAACTCACTGTTAGTCCCCAGGAAGAGCTCCATGCATTCCTGCTGCTCTCTCACACCAAGGGCAACCTCCCCTCCAGGTCCAGACCTGTGGCCTTATCAGTACCTGACTGCAAGACCCCACATTTTCTCCAGGTGCTGCTTTGGGCCACTTTCTCCCTTGAGCAACCAACTCACAGATCCTCTGGGCTCACCAGGGTCTAGTCCAGACATAGGGTCTCAAAATACCTGGCTCCCAGGACTCTCCTACTTGCTGGTTAAGCTGGTTTGATGTACACTAGTGGTTCCACCCACTGACATACCCACCAACATGACACATGCACACAGCCTGATCTCTCCAGTTGCTGGCCCTGAAGGTGCCTGAGCCCCTTTGACTCGTGCTTCCCACTCCAGGGATGGGCCCTTGGACCTCTATCCACCAAGAGCAGACATCTCCTCACCCCAGAAAGTTGTGGTGGATGGAATTTCATAAGAAGACAGGACAGACTGGAGTCATCAGTTCCATGGTACGCCTAAACAGTATACTGACCAGCCACATGTGACCAGCTCCTTTCATCTCCATTTCCCCCTGTTTTCCGATGCTTCTTTCTCCCCAAACCACCTTGGTCCTTCCCTTTCCCTGCCTTTGGTTCTTTCCTAGGCATGCCACAGCAAGCCTGGCACAATCCCCAGTGCTCTCTCTGGCATCCCATAAAGACTCTCAGACCCCCAGAGGCAGAAACCCCCACCCTCAGTCGGCAAGGTCACCCTGGGAGGCTCCTCCGATTGACCCACTTGTTAAATGTCACACCCAGATATTTTGGACCTCTCTGTGAACAAGTATTTTTCACTTTGGGTTTTAAATTGTTTCTCTGAAAACAGGGTGATTCTGGTCCTAAGAAATGGAAATTATTTTCGTTTGTGGAATTGTTGGAGATTAGGTCAGATAAACATGTCCATGTGGGGTATATGTGAAAAGGAGCACAGTTTGTCTGACCATGACCCAGTCCTGATGACATCAACTCCACGAGGCATTTACTGGCACTGATGACACATGATAAGGACCGTAACACGCATCTACCCTGATCACCTGGTAAGTCCTCTTCCATCCCGTCCACCTCCGTTTCTGTTATCCCTTCCTCAAAGGCTGTGTCACGTACACAAGACCCAATGAAAAAGATTTTAAAGAGTCGGAAGTGCAAGCCAGGCCGACAATAACCATTTTTCAGTGGTTAAAACATGCTCAATATGTCAAGCAGCAGTCATACCCTGAGATTAAAGACACCCTGGAGTATTTGAGGGCACATCATAGGAAGGATGACCAGGCACCTGTATTTGGTTTACATGGCAAGGTTTTTTGTTAGCAGCAGGGAGAGGGGCATGCAGGGGTGACTTCTGTGAGAAGATGCCAGAAGCTGCCCCATCCTGTCAGATGTGGGGTGCATGGGGTGAGCTGAGTCCTGCTTGAGCCCAAGGGCTTCCAGCTCTGGATGAGATGCCCACATTGCCTCAACCAAATTCCTGCCCTGCACAGGGGAAACAAATTCCTTCTTTATCCCTCCCTATGCATCCTTTTTTTGGTTTCGGACAGGAAAATTCCATTTTCCAGACAGACGCATTGACAGCTTTATCAGGCCAGACCATGTTGGAATCAGTCTCTCTCCACTGTTGGGAGAGGTACATTGGTGATTACTTCAGCTGACTTCAGAGAACATTCCCCAGGGGTAGCCCCGCTGCCTTTCGGGAGCTGTCAGCCCTCGAGCACCAGGGATCTTGCGAGGGACAGCAGCGGGGTAGAGAAAGTGGTGCTTGGGCTGGGCCGGGCTCCAGGGGCAGGAGGAGCTGATGGCAAGCGGGAAGCACTGGAGAGAGACAGCTCTGCCCGGGAGCAGCATCTCTGCGGAGCACGGCAGGGCTGAGGGCACTGCCCACGGGTGACAAGGGGAGAGGAGAGAAGTGAGAGGGATGTAAGACAGTGTGGAGTGGGAGGATGCTGAGAGTTCACTGGGGGACAAATCATCACAGCTCCTAACACGGTAAGTCTCTGGCTGCAGGTGGATACTGGTAGAGTCTCTGGGAGGGTCCTTCTAGAGCTGGCACATGCCAGGGCTGATGCTCTCTGGAGCAGTGATTATCTGCCGAACGGTCGGGGGGACGGGGCATGTCATCTCCCTTTTCCTGGGACGGCTGCAGGAGCGTGAAGCTGGGTGTGCAGCCAGGGGCACCCCGGGCTGTCCTTCATCACAATCACCCCTGGTAGGGCAGGGTCATTGTGCTGTTGAGGGGGTGAGGCGTGGGTCAGGGCTGCCCACAGCTCCTGCTGACAGCCTGGACAGCTCTGGGGGGAAACTTGCAAGAGAGAAAAAAGGGAGGCTTCAGCTGCAAGGGAAGGAGCCTGTGCTTTCAGTTTTCTACTCTGGGTTGCCTGGGTGAGCAGTGAGAGATGGGAATGACTCTCACTGGTTTGGAGAAGGTACTGACAATGCAGATCTGTTTCACTGAGAGGTGAATGAGTCTGGGAGCATCAGAGCAATCTCCCACAGCTTACAGATCACCAGCATCACCAGCAGCAGGCTTGGCAGGTTTTTCTCTGCCATTCCTACCTGAATTTTGAAGCAGAGAGAAGGTCCTGGGCAGTGCCCTGCCCCAGGAGGTGTCTGCAGGGCAGAGATGAGCACGCAGCAGCAGGATGGGGTCTGTGCATGCAGGAGATGGGAACTGAGAAACCAGGCTGCCAGCAGGCACAGCTCCAGGCAGCAGAGACGTGGGCAGGGGATCTACTGGCACCTCTAGCCATGCCCTGCAGTGCAGGTCCCTTCCCCTGATGTTGGAAAATGGGTGAAGAAAAAACAGTTGTTTAGGTTAGCGTAAGAACTTAAGCAATCAAACACCTGCAACACGTTGTCTGTTGCACAGTGGTCCTTCAGCTAGGCAACTGTGATAAACACCTCGTGGGGAATGCCTAAATGGAGAGGCTCTGTGTGTAAATTGGCAGACTCCTAATGAGAAGCCCTTGTCCTTGGAGATTAAGGTGCTCTGAAAAAGAATGAACTAGCTGAAGCTAGTTTGGAGATAAGAAGTGCATACATAAACCAATGAAGTCCAATTCTAATATGTAGGAAATGTTCAAGAAGGCTTCTCTCCAAACACCACCACAGACTGCTAGAGACCACCAATGACCTCCATGGAAGTCCCTCGGAGACCTAAACTGCATGCCTAATAACTATGTATATATGATAATGAGTTTTAGGAAATTTGATGAATATGTATGTAAAGAGGGATATGAGCTTTGGCTACTGTAATGTATGGTTTACATGTCAGGTGGAATGATTCCCTCATGTCCCCAGCCACATAAAGTAATGCCTGCTCATTAATGCTAAACCCAGCATAAGGAGTTTTCATTCCCGATTTCTGTGACACTGACATCTCTCCCCTTCTCTCTCCCACCCAGAAGAGCCTCTGCCCTCACAGCCATGGAGTCCAGGCCACCAGCAGCCTCCTCGCCCCGCTGAGTTCCAAGAAGAGGTGAAGGGCATCTCTCCTGCCCGTGCCCAGTGCAGCACAGGGGCTGAGGGTGACTGCCCTGCGGTGTCACCGGCTGGGAGGTGGCGGGCAGAGCTGGGACAGGGGAAGGCTGTCCCGAGTGCCTGGCTGTCTCTCTGCTGGCCTCTCCCAGCTGGGCCATTACGGTGCATCTCGTGGGTCCTCCCACGCAGACGTGTCCGTGGGAACCCAGTGTCCCAGCTCTCCTCTGAAGCTGTGGGGCTCTGGGCTGTGCAGCCCGTGCAGGGTGGGGACTGAGCTGACTTCAGGAGATGCCACCATGAGGACACTTGGTGACTCCTCTGGGGTGTCCTCCCAAGCTGGGAGCTGCCCTGCAGACTGCAAATCTCTCCCCCAGCATTTGTGTGTAAAACTCAATGGGGAAACCCCGAGAATGCTACAAGCAGGGAAAGGGTGATTGGTTGGGAAAATTAACTGTGCCCTTGACAAGGAGTGGGGTGCTGAGACCTTGTGAAGGTGCCTGGTGGCAGGGTGAAATACTTAGTGATCTGCAGTGGATCCCTCTGCTCTCAGTGGGGTCTGATTGCTTCTCCGGGTACCTCAGGAGTGCAATCCCCCCTCCATTTCAAGGGGCAGACACAGGGCAGCTGGGAACAAGACAAATGGACAGACCAGCTCACCTGCCCCTCTGCTAAGCCACAGTAAATCCTTTGCCTCCCAGGACTTGCAGCTGCTCTTCCTGAGCGCAGCAGAGATGCTCAGCATTTCTGCCTTCAGAAAATACTCCCTAAAGGAGATGGGGCTGGGGTGAGTTATTCTGGTGGAAAGGAATAACTTTATGAAAGAAAAAACACACAAAAAAAAAGCCTGTTTCAGTCAAGTTTGCTTGGTATTTGGGATGGAGATGCTGTCAAGCCCTTTGATGATGAGAGGGAATTCACCTGAGAAAATCTATCAGACCTGGTCCCTACGTGCCCCCTGCTCTCAGGCAGAGCCTGGCCTAGAGCATGTCCAACACATCTGGGAGCCCACGGGCCCTGCTCTTCACAGCACCCCCAGCCAGCACAAACCAGAGCAATAGCCAGGGAGCTGCACAAAGGTCCTGCCAAGCAGGAAAAAGTAAGGGGGGTGTGGCTGAGGGAGCATGAATATTTGAGGGATGTCTTTGCACAGATAAGTCTGTCCTCACTTGTCACTGTCTTTTCCTTCTGGTACAGGACCCCTGGGTTCATATGGAGACCATGTCCAACAGCAGCTCCATCACCCACTTCCTCCTCCTGGCATTTGCAGACAGACGGGAGCTGCAGCTCTTGCACTTCTGGCTCTTCCTGGGCATCTACCTGGCTGCCCTCCTGGGCAACGGCCTCATCATCACAGCCATCAGCCTGCGACCACCACCTCCACACCCCCATGTACTTCTTCCTCCTCAACCTCTCCCTCCTCGACCTGGGCTCCATCTCAAACACTCTCCCCAATTCCATGGCCAATTCCTTACAGGATAACAGGGCTATCTCCTACCAAAGCTGCGCTGTCCAGGTCTTTTTCTTTGCATTTTTCCTTGGAGGAGAGTGTGCTCTTCTCACAATCATGGCCTATGACCGCTACGTTGCCATCTGCCAACCCCTGCACTACAGGACCCTCCTGGGCAGCAGAGCTTGTGTCCACATGGCAGCAGCTGCCTGGGGCACTGGGTTCCTCAATTCTCTCCTGCACACTGTAAATACTTTTTCTGTACCACTCTGCCACGGCAATGTGGTGGACCAGTTCTTCTGTGAAATTCCCCAGATCCTCAAGCTCTCCTGTTCAGACTCAGGCTATCTTAGGGAAGTTGGGTTTCTTGTGGCTAGTATATTTGTAGTCTTTGCTTGTTTTATTTTCATTGTGCTGTCCTATGTGCAGATCTTCAGGGCCGTGCTGAGGATCCCCTCTGAGCAGGGACAGCACAAAGCCTTTTTCACGTGTCTCCCTCACCTGGCCGTGGTCACTCTGTTCATCAGCACTTCATTTTTTGCCTACCTGAAGCCCCCTGCTATCTCTTCTCCAGCCCTGGACCTGGTGGTGGCTGTTCTGTACTCAGTGGTACCTCCAACTTTGAACCCCTTCATCTACAGCATGAGGAACAGGGAGCTCAAGGATGCGGTGAAGGAATTGATCCAACGCACCTTGTTCCACCAGCAGTAACCTGCCTCACCTATTCTGCAGATTACTTGCAACTTTGATTAGGTCAGACTTCTGATTTATATTTCCCTTGTAATAATTGTCGTAAGAGGTAACTGCTTGGCTTCATTCTACTTCTCTAGAGGCTTCATCTGTTGTGTCTGATCCTTTCACAAATGCCTTGAACACTCTACCTAATCCAGCCGACATGATAACATCTCAGCAATAAAAGGGGTCTCCTGCGTGCAGTGCCTGAAGGCTGGGCTGTCCTAAGAATGATGCTGCCAAAAATAAGCACAAAGAATTGGACTTTTAAAAATGTCTTTTCTCAATCTTTTCTCCCTGTATTAGAGGTGGTAAAATTGTGGCAACTCTGAGATTTACTGGACAGCAAGTGGTGCTTTTAAAGACTATTCCTGGTGTCCAGGTGCTGTGTAGATGCTGCAGGAGCCCTCCATTACCTCTTAGGTAGCCACATATATAGCAGGGCTGATGGCATATAGTGTTCCCTGTGGAAAGGATTCTGGAGTGGTCAGGAAGAAAAGACACTCTCTGTGTGCCCTGGGGTGGGCAGTGAATGGACACTCAGAAGATGAGACACCCCTCAAAGGTGAAACTCATCCAGAGTAAAGCATTAATCCAGACACCCACAAGCCATGACCCTGCAGTTCAGTGTGATCCAGCGAAAATGCATCAGGCACAGGGGAAGGAGACTGGAGAAATGTGGAAGCTGCCCGAGGAGCCCCAGGGCAGGGGGTCTCCTGCTGTCCTGGGCAGCAGGGTCTGGTGGGGAGGCAGAAGGGGAACAAAGGCAGCCAGGGCTGAGGGTCACTTGCAACATGAATGCAGGACAGACAGAGAGTGCCTGGCCTCTGTTTCCTTACGCCCTTTGGACCAGCTCAAATAGTGGGAACACTGAGGATGCTGCCATCCCTCCCTGGGATGCTCCCTGGGGCTTCTGTGCCCTTCAGAAGGGTTGGAGCTGTGGGGTGAGTGCCCAAGTCCCAGCCCACTCCTGACCTCTCCCCTGGCTCAGTCAGACAGAGCTTTTTGATCAGGTCGTCAGCCGAAGGACAAGGCAAAACATGTAGCACTGACCTGCCTGCCACAATGGTCTTACAGGTAGCTGTGAGATCCCTCACAAGTATGGGGAATTGGATGTTCCCCCCACCACCTGAATTTTTGGTGTCACACCTCAAAAAGCAGTTTGCATTTCACAGGCCCATTGTCTGTTTCTTCTCCTTCAGGTGGTTCTTCCTGGGGATCCCCTTTGGGTCTTTTCCTCTTTGTTCTGACGCACATGGCCTTCCCAAGTTGGCATTTTGCCCTGGTTTTCCATTTTTGTAGCCCACATGGACTGTGTCTTCCTGCACAGTTCAAATCCCAGACCTGGCCCTAGTAACCCTGCATGGCTGGTCTGGGATGTGGGGGCCTCCCAGTCTGGCTCACTGGGCTGGACCCCTCTTTACACGTGACAGGATTTGTTATGGGGGCCCCTTGGAGTGTGACACAGTGGGAGAGTCCTCCTCTCTCCTTGCATCTCTGGTCTCTATGTGAAACATTCTAACTCAATTCTAACTCTATTTTCCTTTGTGGGTTTCCTCCATGCAGTAATTAGTAAGGTGAACCTCACCATCAATCTTACTGAACCTTATCAAGCCCCTGTCAAAACTTTGTTCAGTTCCATCACACTTATGGAACTCTGTCTATTTAGTACTTTACCTCAATAAAACATATTGCTGCTTCCCTCTTTTGAATGAGGTGCATTCTGCTCTTCTCCAACACCATGGAGGGCCAAGGTCCTTCTTTTCCACTCTCTCCTAGTAGGACCCCTAAGAGGAAGAACATTTCTCTGTGTTCATTGCTTAAAAGAATGGTGAAGGAAGTTCAGCAAGGTGAACCACGGAGGTGTGTGTTTCTGAGTGCATTAATATTCCCTAAATGTGCTCTGTGCCTTCTGGCAGTTGAGAAATGCCTTCTTCCCGAGGGCAACATTGCTGATGCTTACAGAACCCCTTCTGACTATGCAGATGAGGTGCTCCACATGTGTGCTTCTCTCATAGCGTGCATTTGAAGGCAGAGGCCAGATAGCCAAAAATGAATATTGTACTGGCAATGAGCCTTTCCAAGGTTGTTATGAGCCAGCCTGGGAATGCAGGGAAGCATAAAGGTTCTGTGGTCCCCTTGGGTTAAAGTGAAATGACACCAAATGACTGGTTAAAATGTTTTACTTGCAGTAGAAACAACTTAAACTTGGAAAAGAATAGCAAGCCCTGTGGCTTCTTATTAATAAACCTGTAAGGAAGAAAAGAAAGGAAGAAAAGGAAAAGGGAGAGAGAAGAGAGTCGAAGTATGTGGATCACCACCCCAAGTTCCAGCATTGTCTCAGGTCTGGTAATCTTGAGTGGTAGGTGCACCCCCAGCAAAGTTTTCTGTTGCCTTTTAAGTTCATTTTCTCTGCTGATGTTTATACTAGACAAGGAGAGGCAGGTTCTCCTCCAACTCATTTCCATGAGAGATGAGGAAAAGGTGGAGCATGGTTTCTGTGTGTGCTTGGAAGGGGGGATGGGTTGCATTAACCATTTTGACCAGTTGAGTCGGTGCTCATGCTCTCCCCCTCCCACCTTTACTTTTCCCCCAATTTTTGCTCCTTGGGCAATTATCCAGCCTTTAGCTGCATCTGGGGCAGGATGTTTCACTCTTTTCCATATTTTAGCTCTTCTTCAAGTGTATAGTCATTAGCAAGGCCCACATCATTTATCAAGCTCCTAAGTTAAAGCCTAGGCATTAACTCAAACATATGGTTCGACTCAGTCTCCCTGCTTTGAGTCTCCTCTGGAGAACTTGGCAATACAACAGCAAAGCAGTGAAGCCGTGCACCCTTCGATATACTCTGTGCTTCCCTGGGCAGATAGTTTGTTCCTTAGACTAAGCACAAAGGCATATATTCCATAAACTCATTTCAATCAGAGACAAGGAAAAGGTGAAACGTGGGTTCTGTGTGTGCGTTGAGGGGGGATCAGGTGCACCTACCCCCTTGTCAATTGAGTCAGTGGTTGTGCTCGCCCCAGCACCTTTGATTTTTTCCTCAGTTTTTGCTTAGGTCCTTCTGGTGCTGGTTCTTTCTCTCTCTTATCAGTCCTTTAACCTGAACATATGGTTTCACTCTGTTTCCCTTCATTGAGGCTTATCTAAGGAATTTAGCAATACAACCATGAGGGAGAGGAGCTGTGCACCCTTCGATACACTCCGTGCTTTCTTGGGCGGTGTTCCTTAGACTGATCACAACGGCCAAATCTTGTCAAATTCTTCTGTGTTGATGACTGTTTGAGGCATCAGTTCTTTCAGTTTCTTACACATGGCTGCCTGCAAAACCCTAAGTGGGGCTCACCTAGGGTTGGATGATGGTGAGAGGCTGCCACTGCTGGAGGAAGAACCATGGACGGCTGCCACGGGGTCTGTGCTGGGCAGACATTTCCCCACCCTGAACAACCACCCTGGTCCACACAGTGCCTGCACCATGGGGCTGTGGGGCCATGTGGGGCAGCAGGACTTGGCCAGCCCAGCTGAGGAGGTCCTCCCTGCTCTGCCCACTGCCACCCATCGGCACTGCCACAGCCTCTCTGTGCTGGGCGATGAGGTTTCTGTGGGTGCCCTTCTGTGAGCTGCGTGGGCACCCACAGGGTGTGTCTCTGCTTGGAGCTGGTCGCCTTGGCCTGCCCTGCACGGTCCTGGCAAGGCTTGGCCTTGGAGATGGGCAGTGATAGTCCTCAGCCCATGGCATGAGTGCCAGCCTAGGAATGACTCCTGCAGAAGAGCTCACACTGCGCTGGGGGCATGGGTGAGCCCTTCAAGATGTCCTCACACCAGGATTCTTCTTGGTACAAAGGGGAACCATGGCAGCCTGAAGTGGTTTCTGCTGGATGGAAGGTGTGAGGGTTGCACAAGCACTCACAGGTAGAAGGAAAGATTTTTTAAAAGGAAAAATTTATTGGGCTCTAATGCCTTCAGTGCAGTGGGGGTGCATACAGGCACAACTCTGATACCCAACTCCACCACCGTTATGACCAAAGAAGAAAACAGCTTCATACTGACCCTCAGACCTGATGTGCCATAGCTCCTGCCTAAGTTGGTCTCCAAGCCCGTTCTCAGAGAACTCGTGCTAGATCCAGTGCACTGGACCTCATCTCAATGAATTTAGAACATGTCTACTGACTAATATCCCACCATCTCCCCTGGCCATTGCTCTGCTGTTCAGCTCTGAGGGATTTCTCCAAAAAACCAACCCTCAAAACCAAACAGCCCACTTAGCCTCTCCTAGTACACAATGTGCTCCAGGCCCCAACCATCTTTCCAGCCTCTGCTGGACTATTCACAGCCTGTCAAGGTCTTTCTTGTGCTGGGGAGACCCACACTGCACACAGCAATCCTACTGGGGTCCATGAATAAGGGAGAAGAGTCACTTCCCTTTCCCTGCTGGCTGTGATTTTGCTAATCCAGACCTTGATGAGTTTGGCCTGCCTCTTCCCAAGGGCACACTGCTCCCTCCTGTCCCACTTGTGCACCCAGACTCCCCGGTCCTTTTCTGCAGAGCTGCTCTCCCCAGCCTGGCCTCTTGTCTGGAGTTGTCTTAGCACAGTGGCAGGATGAACACAGGCATTTGTCTTCAGCTTTGTGCGGGTCCCAGGCAGCCCTTCTCACTGAGGGCTACTGCATCCACCTCTCTCCTCATCCAAAGGGCCCATCATCTCATTGTAAATGGTATTCAGGTTGGCCAGGCACAGTTTGCCCTTGTACAGTTTTTACTGGCAGTTCCAAATCCCCTTCTTGTCCTTCAGGTGCTTGGAAATGGCTTCCAGGAAGATTGGCTCCATCACTTTCCCAGGGACAGATGTGAGGCTGAGCAGCCTGTAGCTCCCTCATCTTCCTTTCTGCTCTTCATGAAGATGGGTGGCATGTTTGCCTTTTCCCAGGCATCAGGATCCTCCCTGACTGCCATGGCCTTTCCAGGGTGACAGAAGCAGCCACACACTGACCTTGGCCAGCACCCTCAGCACCCTTGGCTGAAACTCACCCCATAGAGGACCCACAGAGGCATGTATGGCCAACCAGCTTGCTGAAAATCTCTTCACTAGATTCTTGGTCACTAGGCCCAGTCCTTCACTGATTTTTGGGCCCGCTTTTCTTTTTTTTTTTGGGCCTTGCTCTGGCTGCCAACACTGAAGTCCCTTTTGCTACCTTCTGCATCCCTTGCCAGTTTGAGCACCAGTTGAGCTCTGCCTTTCCTAGCTCCATCCCTGCATGTACAGACACTGTCTCTGTGCTCCCTCCAGGCAGCTTGAACCCCTTCAGCCCTCTGTGCATCTCCACCCCGTCCCACAGGCAGGCTGGTGGCAAGAGGGTGGCATCTGGGGACAGCACAGCAGTGCTGGGAGCAGGGGCACCAACAAGGAAAGGGGGGGTGTGAGCCATGCCCTGGGCTGCACACAGGGGCACGGGGTGGCTGGTGCCTCGGTGGTTGGCCAGGCTGTATGGGCTTGGGGTGGATGCCAGCTTGAGAGTAGGAGCACTGGGATTTCCATGGAATTCCAGTGAAAATGTGGCTGCAGCGAAAGCAAGTGGGCAGGTTCTGGCACAGGCAACTGCAGTGGCAAGAGTGGACAAGAAAGTGTGCTGGCCTCCTGCCATGGTTGCTCAACTTCATCCATAAAAAGCCCACATAGTTTTTGCATTTCATCAGGTTTGGCCTTGAAGATGAAACAGTTGTGCAAGGCCCCTTTGTTCTACAGGGCAGTTTCCCAAGAAATCCAGCCCAGGAACTTCCTGAGCAAGACAAAAATTTCTCCCTTGTGCTCCAAGGCTCTGATTCTGGGTTTTGTCCTGCACACCTCTCTTGGGAGTTTAAACCCCACCATCTCCTGGTCACTGCAGCCATGTGACACCGACCCTCAGTGGAAAAGCTCACGTGCCCATGGTTACAAGTTCCTGGTGCTCTGTCTCAAATATTTGCTCCAGAATGACACGACAGGACACATCAAGCCTCTCATCTTGCTGCATCCCATGCCTGGAGGAACAGAGAAGTGACAGGGTTTGACTGTCTTCTTTTCAGTGCTGAGGCAGGATTTGGGGAAGTGCAGTGCTTCCCCCTGCATCAGCTCCTTCATCTCACTGAGAGGTGGGGCTACAACATCTGCTGGGCAACCAGCCCAGGTTCTGGATGCCACCAGTCTTCTCTGGGGACATGCTTCTTTTAGCCACCAGCCATTGCTGGGTCCTGCTCCACCTGCTGCCAACCCAAGGGCAGCTTCATCGTCCTTCTGGCCTTTGGCAACTTCTGCTCCACGTGGCTTCCTGCTCCTCCGGGCAGCTCTTCTTGCCTGGATGAGAGCCACTCGCAGCTGATCAAGAGCCTCCAGAACAGTGGCTGTAGGGGAGAGGGAAGGTGGGCATGAAGGGTTGCACTGGCCTTTCGCCACCAGGAATTGTCTCCTTTGTATCATCCCTTAGGAAGCCCTGCCAAAGCATCTCCCAAATTCAGTGCTGGCAGGAGGATCTCCTATAGACACCTCTGGTCTGAGCCTCCTCCAGACGTCTGCACCCCTGAGCTGGATGCTCTGCCTGGCACGGGAGGATCAGGCCACTCTCCTTGTACCCACACCATCTCCACCTTGGGAAAGAAACACCTCTAAGATTTGAAGACACACTTCAGGCCTGCCCATTGCTCCCAACCCCCACTTCTCTGGATATCCAGAATGACCTGAGGGGTGCTTGGGCTCCTCTTTAATAGGACATAACCAGAGTCTTCACATTTGTCTCAGGACAACAAATGGCACCATCCAGACCCCAAACTCACCTGCTGCAGGTCCTGTACTGCACAGTGGTGACTGGTGTCAGGACCAACTGCCACTCCCAGCTGTACCACTCAGGACTGTGGTCACACCATCAGATGACATTTGGGGCACCAAAAAGGAATATTGTGGTTTACCCCCAGCTGACAGCTAAACACCATGCAGCCACTCACTCACTGTCCCCACATCTCCCCTGGTGGGATGTGGAGAGGAATCAGAAAAAAAAAATAAAAACAGCAAAAAATCCTCATGGGTTGAGGTGAGAAGAATTTAATAATTGAAACAGGATGTAGTAATAATAATAATAATAATAATATTAATAATAATAATAGAAATAATTGTAATAATTGTAATGAAAAGGAAGATAACAAAAAGAGAGAGGAATAAAACCAAAGAAAAAGACAAGGGGTGTCCAGTGCAATTGCTCTGTACCCACTGATCCATGCCCAGCTGGTCCCCCCAAGCAGTGATCCACATCTCCTGGCCAACCCCACTGCCTTCCTCCCTCCTCTTTATATACAGGTCCTGATGTCCTGTGGTATCAAATAGCACTCTGGCTAGTTTGGCTCAGATATCCTGGCCATGCTCTCTCTCAGATTGTTCTGTCTCCCCTCCCTGGCAGCGTGGGAAACTGAACAATCCTCGACTTAGGATAAGCCCTGCTCAACAACAACTAAAACATCCGTCTGTTCTCAACATTGTTCTCACCCTAAACCCAAAGCACAGCACTGTACCAGCTGCTAGGAAGAAAATTAACTCTGTCCCAGCTGAAATCAGGACTTTGCAGATTGCCTTTCTTGGTAAGCCTGGCTCCTTGTAACCCTTTTTGTCAAATAGGCAAGTTCTTATGGGCCCCACTGCCCTCTGCATCTGACATGCACACCAGCTGATTGGATCATTTGGCCTCTGTGACCAAAGGCCATGGGTCATGCTCATGATCCAGGCCTTTTGCAAGCACCAGTTTCCTTCCTGTTGTTCTTTGCAGTCACGTGAACTAGGATCGGAAATGTCAGTCTGTGCTCTGCCTGTTGTGACAAACTGCTCAGCCGTCATCACCATTTGCCTTCAACCAAAAAGACTTTTCAGCGTGCACAACATTCTTGTCAGGGTGGCTTCTGCATCCATGCCTCCGCTGCCTGCTCGCAGGAGTTTGCTGCAAGTTTTGGAAAGCAGCAAATGCTACTTTTTGTTGCTCCTATCCCCAAACTTGATGTTGTTGTTGCCCAATAAGGTGTGGTACTGACCTTCTGAGGCACATAGATTTAGGTCAACCTCACTGCTCAGTGTCTTCCTGCTGAAGTTCATTGTGACTGAGGATGAGCTAGCTCATCATTACAATGGTGCTTTCCACCTTCGTCATCACTTCCAGTTAAATGAGCATTTCTTTTTCTTACCCATACTGCCATACATCCACTCAAGTTATTGTCTTCTCAGAGGAACCATCTGCACCCATGCCTTAAATGCTGATGTGCTGGAGCTTCAGTGCACAGAGACCTTGAGATACTTGTGGCTTTGGCCAGCAGGAACCTCAAGTTGTACAAGGAGAAGGGGCAAAGTGGGACTGGACCAGCAGAGGAGTGAGTCTGAGGAGAAGGCCCTGGGCACTGTGAGTGATGCCATATGTGCCTGCTGGTAAAGGCTCACCATGAATAGAGCCAGCTCCTGCATACGGAGCTGCATCTGTAGCATGACCATCGAGACATGGGGAGTTATCATCCCCCTCGACTCAGCACTGGTGTGGCCGCACCTGTAACATTCTCTGGGGCTTCCCATTCTGAGGAGCAGGAAGGAATGGGAGAGTGCCCAGAGGATGTCTGCAAAGGTGGGTTTAGAGGGCATGAAGCACATGAAGTGTGTGGAGTGGCTGAGGGACCTGGGCTTCCTTGTCCTGATGGTGTGGAAGGTCGTGCAGGAGTAAAAGAGTAGCTTGAAATTAGGAGTTTTGGGTGTTTTCAGAGATTTTGGACCTTTTCTTTGTAGTGGGAAACCACCTGAGAAAGGAAAAGCATTGCAAAGTGCAGCTTGGGAGGTTGAGACTGGACAGGAGGAGAAAGAAATGTCCCTTGAAGGGTAGTGCTGTGGTGCCAGAGGTCAGCCAGAGCCTGGATCAGTGCAATGCTTTGTGTTCCAAGGAACAGGCAAGGGAGGAAGGAGAGATCTCAGGAAAGGCAGGGAGATGCCATAGGTTGGGTGTCCACAGCCTGGGGGTCTCTGTCCCCTTGGCTATGGCAGTTGTCTCTGCTACCAAGGCCTGGAAGGGAACATGATAATCGCATGGAACTGGGGCCTCGTGGCTTCCTTGCAGCCCCCCAGGGAGTCTGGGAGCTGTGGTACCACTGTCCTCCACTCAGCATTGCCCACCCCACCCCACAGTGCCCCAGGAAGAGCCCTGAGCCAGTGTGAGGGACGGGATCCCCCTTCTTGGGGCTGACCACTTGCCATGATAAAATATATCAAGTTTACTCAGCATCAGCTCCCCTTGCACAGTGTCCTTTGCCTACCTGTACTCACAGCCTCCAATTTTCTTCTCTGAACTAATCCATGGGGACACCTGGTCTGTAATGGGCCTCAGAGGGGCCAATTAACACTCCAAGACACTTTGGCTTTTGCTTCTGACTTTAACTCCTTGAGAGGTTGGTTCAGCTCCTCTCAGTATCTGAGGTTCAAGCACCAAATACACCACGGGTCTCACTTAAATAGCAGAAAACCTGAACGAGACTACATTCTCTTCCATCAATATATTTCAGGACTTCCAGGCTTGTACAGCTAATTAGAGAGGCTTCAGGAGTCTACTTAAAGTGGAAGATTTTAATGACAACTTCATAAATACTTTTTTTTTTTTTTCATTTTGAAGGGGGTTTTAATTCCTTTTTTAATTTTACAGAAGTGAGAGAAGCTTTCTCCAATTCAGAGGGTCTTCTAAGGAGGACAGGAAATGTAGCAACAGCGGTCTCCTCATGGTCCCCCACTGTATGGGCAACTTTCCTCCCCACCTCCCCAGCCCCACCATTTCCCTCAGGGGCTGCCTGGGACTTGCATTCTTCTACATCAGACTTCCACACTGATGTTCACAGCTGAATGTTACAGCTCCTTTGCACCATTTCCCACCTGATTTACCCTGAGACTTGACTGTAAATAGTCACAGGAATCTTATTAATTTTGAAGAAACGGAAGTAAAATATGAAACAAATTATTAAAAAAAAAAAAAAACCAAATACAACAACAATGAAGTCCTCAACTGTATGCCAAGTCCAAGCCTCCACTAAGGTCTACCTTACTCAAGTGATGACCATAAAAGAAATATGCTAGACAAATAGATAGGAAATTATAAATATACACACAATTAGCAAGTAGGCTAAAAAGAGAGTTTGGCAGTTTAAATCAACTTTTCCACCTTCTTGGCCAAATTTCTAGCCCAGAGCCTTGTTACGACCTCATGCCTCTAGTGATCTCCCAGCCCATCTTCCTGTGCCTCCTTAGCCCATGCCTACCTTTAGCAAATGAATTTGGGGTGTTGTGGGTAACATTTTACAGTCAACAGAAAAATCATTTGTCAATGTTCAAAGCATTTCTGAGGTATAACTGAGAAAGAAATGCACTTGTTTTACATCATGTGCTTGTTAACATCATTATATTTAGCAAAACCCATCATCGAAACAGCCTGTCCTAAAACCCCCCCTGCGACTGGACAGAAATTAAGATGCAAGAATAAACTAATTAGAGTTGCTGCACTCCAACAAGCTCCCAGGGGAAAGTTACTGAGTCTGGAGAGCTATGGGAGGAATAAAGAGTCTTTGGGGTTTAGTGGGGCGTGCTGAGGGGTTTGGGTGAGGAAGCTCCCTCAGGAGATTGACGTGAGCCTCTCTGGGGGCTGATTAGAGCAGAAGAACAGAGGCAAGTGACTTCAGGGTGACAAAGAAAGGAGACAGAGACATCCTGTGTCGTGTAGCCCCTTGGATGTGCCCTGCCAAGGGGCTCAGTGCTAATTCCCAGCCCATTTGAATGGTGATTCCTTTGGTCATCAGCAGCTGAGGTTTTCCCCTGGTCACTCTGAGGACAAATACACGCCGAGTGCCACATCCTTGCCCCTCAGGCCTGGCACTGCCCAGCTCACCCTAAACCTCTGCCTATACCCTAACACCTAACCCTGAAAGGTGAGCTCTCATCCTTAGCCCTGCCCTGATCACTGAAGCTGAAACCTCACCAGATGCCAGAAATCTAAGCCCTACCTACCTCTCTAATCCTTTCCCTCAACACCGCTCATCTTCAACCAAGTCCTTCCCTGGGCTGGCCTAACCCTGGGCAACAGCCCTGGGTGGGGTGCAGCTCAGCAGAAAAGGCCCTGGGGGTCATGGTGGACAACAAGCTGCACATGAGTCAGCGGTGACGACTGGCAACCCAGAAGGCCAACAGCATCCTGGCTGTCTGAAGAGGAGCATGGCCAGGAGATGCGGGGGAGGGATTCTCCCCTTCCATTCAGTGCTTGCTAGACCACATGCCCAGTACTGCACTGAGTTTGGGGCCTCCTGCCCCCAGTACAGGAAGGACATTGATCAACTGGAGCGAGCTCAGTTAGGAGGCACCAATACAGTCAGGCATGTGTAGACGTGCAGGGGGCTGGAGAGCTTCCCACCTGAGGAAAGGCTGAGGGAACACTGTCCAGTATGGAGACGAGAAGGCTTTGGGAAACCTTGTAGGAGCATTTCAGTACCTGTCAGGCAGCTAAGAAAATAGAGCCAGGATCTTCATTGTGGTGGATGGTGGGAAAAGGAGAGGCAAGGGACAAAATTGGAAAGAACGTTCAGGCAGGAGATGAGGACCATGAGGTCATAACCATGAGGTCACTTACACACTGGAAGAGGTTATCTTGAGAGGCTCTGCAACCCAGACCCTTGGAGGTTTCCAAGCCTCCTTTCCCCCTACATATGGTCTCCCAATATTGAACAAAACAGCTCTGGCTCAGGCAAGAATGAAGCAAAAGCCTATGGCACCAGCATGAGCTCTTCCTCCCCTTCTCTTCCCTGTGAGAGGGGTCTTCCACCAACCCCACATTCCTTCACCCTCAGCCTTTGCAGCTGTACGCTCCTGGCCTGATCACTTGACTTTGCAACCATCACCTTTGTATTTAAGGCCCAACACATACCTTGTCACTACTGCTGTAAGCTGGCACCCACCCCGCAACTGGAGCCCACCTGGCCACAGGGGCAGAGAGAGGCCAGACCCACTCTGCTTGCAATGGGCACAGCTTTTTCCTGGGAATGTCCCGAAGGAGCTCTCCTCATGTGTGTCAGGCTGTGGCCTGGCACGGGTGGCACAGGGACAAGGGCTGCTGGGGCAGGGCTGAAATAGCTCAGCTGGGAGAGCGTTAGACAGAAGTTCTAAAGGCCCCTGGTTCAACCCCGGGTTTCAGCAATGCTTTTCTCCCTTAGGGTCTTGCAGAGCCCGTCTGCCTTCGTCCATCCTGCCCTGTCCCTCCTTGACTCCTTCCCCTCTTGCCAGAGTGCTGCCCGTGCACTGTAGCTGCACATCTACAGGTTAGAAGGAGCCTTCCTCTTGCACCACAAGCCCCCAGCCTTCCCCTGGGCAGGACTCTCCACTCAGTGTGTCTTTGGGGTGTTCTCCAGCTGGGTGTCCTTCCCTGCTCCACAGGGATCGGGATCTCTCCACTCAGGGGTCTCTGCAAAGACTCTGTCTCTCTCCTCATGGTCATTCTCACTGGTGCACAGACTGCTCCCCTCCTCACACACATCCTTCACCTCAACCTCAGTTCCCAGACAGGGGCACACTGACCACAGGGAGGCCACTGTCCCCCCAGTCCCTGGGAGAGGCACTTCTTGCAGCTGAGCAGCACAATTGTCCCATGTTTACCACCACGAAGACACCACCCTGCGTGTGGTCAGGCTCTCAGCCTTGGAGTTAACAGCTGCCTGTGCTCAGCCACCCTGCCATCGAGACCCCAGCCAGGGCTGTCCCAGGGCACTGCTTTGCTGTCAGGACAGGCCTCAGCGCTGAAGGAGTTGGGAGGTCCCTGAGCCCACCCCACACCCGCAGCCCCAGGGAGATGGAAGCCTGCCGTCCACCTCACCTCCTGGGATGCTGGTGGGAGGAGTGGTGCAGGGCAAGGCCCAGTGACTGGAGGAGGGGTTATAGGATTTCTGCCCCTGTGTGCGCCTCCACACACACCCTGGGGTGCCATCAGAGCCTGGGGCACCTCACCCCAGGGAGGGAATTTCCCTCACCCTGTTGCACTGCTCCTGCTGTGGAGTTGGGGACAGACGTGGCAGAGAGGGGTGTTTTCCTGGGGGGCAGAGGAGGCTCAGGGGTTTTCTCTTCTCCATCGACCTAGGCCAGAATGGGCCAGAGCATGGGAGAAGTGCCTGCAGCAAGAGCCTCCTCCTGCCCCATTTCCCTGCAGAGATGGTAAAGGGGCAGCACTCTGCAGTGCAGCCCTAGGGCAGGATCAGGCCCCAGTGGAGAGCTAGTCCTGACTTCCCCCATCTCAGGAGGCTTCAGGTGCTGTTTTCTGCAGAGGGTCCCAGGGTACCTGGGGGACAACGGCACTGTGATTGGCACAGACACATCATGGGAGGAGAGTGTCTCTCCTGCTGGCAGGTCTCAGGGGGCTGTATCTCAGTGGCCGAGCAGCTGCTTTGCATGGGGGAGCTCCTGGGTTCCATCCCCGGCACCTGCAGGGGTGCTGTTGCCCTGACTCCCCAGCCACAGGCAGGTGTGGGCTGGAGTTCAGGCTCTGGTCATCTCCAGGCCCTGTGGGTCTGTCCTGCACAGCCAGGGCTTGGCTTTGAGGGCAGGAGGGCGGTGGCATGGCTGGGTGTGCTGCCTCGGCCGAGCACTGTCCTGGAGGAGAAGCAGGGCAGCTGTGCTGGACCTGAGCTCAGGTCACTGCCCGGCACCACAGAGCCACCCCACCCTGATGTATGAATGAAGAGGCATTAACCAGATGATTTCTCAAGAAAACATTGACTAGATAACTCCCTTGCGAATGAATGAAGAGAAAACAGGATGAGCCCACCATTGTCCTTGAGATAAGGAAGGAACTACTGAGCCACCAAGATAAAGGAGCTGCAAGTTAGCAACAAACCGCATCCAACAAGGCCTGAAGGACGAGATGTGCGTAACTACAGAACTGAGTCTGCCCAAAAGCAAGGGTCAGCTAGTGAACACAGTGAAGAAGACTACGAGCCTTCATCAGAAGAGCCCTGCCCACGACCACCAAGAGACATTGCACAGGCGTGATGGGGAGGGACTTGGGGCGGGGGATATGTTAATGATTTCTCAGAATTAATTGTAATATTCCCTCCCTATTCCCGGAATTATAATGCATATGTATTAGGACTGATGAATATGTAACTTTGGTATCATAAACTTTGGTATCATAATTTTGGTATCATGGGGCTGCTTTTGGCTCCAGGGCACACACGCTGTGGAGGAGCGATCCCCCGTGAGCCCAGCGCTGAATAAACATACCTACTTTATAACCTTACTGGTTGTAAAGTCATCCTTCTGCACGTCAGTATTACCCTCATAATTAATGGGGGCACAATCACCTGAACTTCAGACGTTGTCCACCATCCTTCTGGATTTTTCTCTGCACTCAGGAATTGATCTAATTTTTCATTTTCTTTTGAATATCTTGGTGGTTCCTTAGGGAGAATTACAGTTCTAGTAGGAATTACTGCCATTTGTAACCCTCATTGTTTAGCTGCATTCTTAGCAGCTGGGTCTGCCAATCTATTTCCTTCTGCTACTTTTGTGTTTCCAGAGTGATGTGCTTTACAGTGCATGACTGCTATTTCGGGCTGGTTTCTGAACTGCCAGTAACAATTGTAAGATTTCCTTTTGATGCTTAATATTTGCCCCCTGGGAGGACAATAGTCCTTGTTCTTTCCATAGAGCTCCATGGACATGGACTACTCCAAAAGCATATTTTGAATCTGTCCATATATTCACTTTCTTTCCTTTGCTTAGTTCCAGAGCTCGTGTTAAGGCAATCAGTTCTGCCTTCTGTGCTGACATAGTGTTGGGCAGTGCATTTGTCTCTATCACGGTATTTTCAGTTGTTACTGCGTATCCTGCGTAGCGAGTTCCATTCTGTACAAAGCTACTGCCATCCCTGAACAGGGTCACTCACATTCAGGGTTTTCAACAGGGACATCCTTCAGATCTTCTCGGCTGGAATACACGTGCTCAATAGTCGTTATGCTGTCATGCTCGGGTCCTTCTTCTTCCTGTGAAGCACTCAGAAAAACTGCAGGATTTACAAGGTTAGTTGTTTTAGGACCACATCATCTTGTTCCATAAGGATTACCTGATATTTCATCATTCTGCTGGGGATAACCAATACCCCCCTTTTTGTTCCAGCACTGTAACAGCCATATGTGGAACACAAACCGTGAGGATTCTTCGCAAGGTGAGCTTTCTGGCTTCTTGTATCAGTATTCCCGTTGCCGCTACTGCCCGCCGGCAGGAAGGCCATCCTTCGCTCATCGTGTCCAGTTCTTTAGAAAAGTACCCCACAGGTCTCTTCCAGCTTCCCATCCTCTGAGTCAGGGCTCCCAGGGCAAGGTGCTGTGCTTCATGGACAAACAACTGGAAGTCTTTAGTTAAATCAGGTAATACTAAAGCTGGTGCTGACATTAGAGCTTGTTTAAGTTTTTGAAAGGCCTCTTGTTGTCGATCCCACATGAAAGGAACAGACCTCTGGGCCTCATATAATGGCTTGGCTATCAAGCCAATATTAATAATCCAGAGATGGCACCACCCAGCCATTCCCAAAAATGCTCTTAATTCATGCACAGTTCAGGGTTCAGGAATGGCACCAATTGCTTCCTTTCAGTCAGTTCCCAACTTCCTCTGTCCCTCTAAAATCTCAAAGCCTAAATAAATTACAGTTTAGGCTTGCTATTTGGGCTTTCTTCTTAGTCATCTTATATACATTAAGTCCCAAAAAGTTTAAGAGTTCAATGGTTACCTGAATACAGGTTGACTTTTTTTCAGTATCTACTAAAATGTCACCCATGTACTGTAAGAGCAAGTGTTCTGCTCATGAGGTCACTGTTTTTTTTCCTTTGTCCAGATCTCCAATTCCTTCGCTAGCTGGCTACCAAAGATTGCTGGCTATTCTTAAATCCTTGGGGTAGTCGTATCAATGTCAGTTGTACTTTACCCCCTGTTTGTGGGCTCTCCCACTCAAAAGCAAACAGTTTTCAACTTTTCTGTTCCAGGGATATGCAAAAGAAAGCATCTTTTAAATCAAGCACTCTAAACCACTGATATGTTTCTTTAAGGGCAGTCAGTAAGGTATATGGATTTGCCACTACCGGGTGGATGTCTTTCACAATATGATTTATGTCTCCCAAGTCCTTTATCAATCTATACTCACCCATGGGCTTCTGTATTGGCAAAATAGGGGTATTATATTCTGACTCACACTCTTCTAAAATCTTATATTGAAGAAGTTATCAATCAGCTTCCTAATTCCCTGTTCTTTGATCTTAAAAGGTTCCTGAACCTTTTTATCCTTTATCATGAGAGACATCACTTGATTAATCAGCCCACATTCTTTTGGCCAACTCCGATGCTGTCTGAGCTGTGTGACCATACAGGGTGAGGACACGTTCCTGTGTGTGTGTGGGACAGAGACCAGTCTCCTGGAAGGGAGCTGAGACATGCAGGTGTAGGAGACAGGAGGCTGCTCTGTTCCCTTGGTGGCACAGACAGACGGACAAGGTGCCTCAGGGTATTTCTCACTCCCCAATCTCCCATTGGCCATTTCCAGCTCTGTCCAGTTGATCCAGTTTATGGGTGGTTTTGCTCTGTGGCCATCTCCTTCCTCCTGCTGGTCCTGGTGCCTGTGGCGGGGGAAGAGCCAGCCCTGCCCCAGCCTCTCTTCTTGCCCAGACCTTGGCAGACCCCAGAGCAGGGCTGAAAAACTAGTCATGATAGGACAGAGAGGAAGAAGGCAGAAATCAAGCAAGTGATTGGGACAGAATTTCAATAATGGTCACCACCATGGGCCCGTGGAACCCTGTGTGGGGAGATGTCCAAATGTCTTGAGGTTTCAGTGGTGGACGGTCGTGGTCCCGCGTGCACAGGTCTTGTCTGGACGGCCCTTTTTATACCTATTCAAGTCTGTGGTTTCCATGATGACGGCATGTACCTGCAGTCCCCACACACTCCTGCACATGCGCACACACTACATGCCCATCCCGCTCTTCACGTGACGTCACATGGTAACATTTTAGGGGACTTCTCTGAGACCTTGCAGTCATCGTTGTATGACAGCAGTCCTCAAGGTAAGCAACTCAAGGCAAACAGTCCAGAGTTCAACTTCTCACAGTCTTTGAGACAAACAGTTCATAGTTCAGTCTCTCACATCATCACACATGGGCACAGCCAGCCCCTGCTCTGCTGGGCCTTCAGGTCTCTGGCAGGAGGCCTGGCTGTGTGAGGACACTGCTGTGTGCCCACACCGTGCACACTCACACTGCTCAGCACTCCAATGGTGTTTTCATCTGCAGGCCTCTTTCCTGGGCATGTTCGTGAAAGCAGCTTTGGAACAAGACCTGTGCCTTCAGGCAGTGCCCTGAGAAGATCACCTTTCTTCATGGAAACGCTGTTGTGGAGGCCAGCTTCTGTCCCAGAAGTGCCCACTGCCTGTCCCTGCCTGCGGTCACAGAGCTCCCACCCAGCAGGAATGGGACCAAGCTGCCAGAGCACTCTGGCCTTTCACCAGTGCAAGGGCTGAGAATAAGAGAGTGGAAATGGAGAGTGAGCAGTTTGGGAAACAACAAGCACTGGTTCTCCCTGGCACTGCTGCTTTTCCGGGACACTTTTCCTCTCCACTGCACACAGACACCTTCCCAGTATCTCAAGAGAAGGTTTCAAAGAAGGACCTCAGGCAAGTCACTATAGAGCTCTTTGTTTAAAAACACAGACAGCATGTCTGCTTATTTACAAAACCTCTATGTAAAATGGAATTTGGATAGATATGTAATTATAATGCCAGAAAGAATGACATTCCTTATTAGACAACATCACTTCAAGTAAAACAAAAATACACACCTCAAATCAACAACCTAAAACAACAGAACCTGAAAGACAGATGGAATTTGCCCATAATGAGCTACATTGTGAGTGATTTAAGGGAGATGACAAGCAGTTTCTGATTTTGAAAATCATCCAGTCATCAGTTTCCACAGTGCCTCTTTGATCTCCTGGTTCCTCATGCTGTAGATGAGGGGGTTCACTGCTGGAGGCACCACCGAGTACAGAAATGACACCACCAGGTCCAGGGATGGGGAGGAGATGGAGGGCGGCTTCAGGTAGGCAAAGATGGCAGTGCTGATAAACAGGGAGACCACGGCCAGATGAGGTAGGCACGTGGAGAAGGCTTTGTGCCGTCCTTGCTCAGAGGGGATCCTCAGCACCACACGGAAGATCAGCGCATATGACAAAATGATGAAAACAAAGCAAACAAATGAAAAACAGACAGCAACAACAAGAATCCCAACTTCCCTGAGGTAGGAACCTGAGCAGGAGAGCTTGAGGATATGCGGGATTTCACAGAAGAACTGGTCCAGGCTGTTGCCATTGCAGAGTGGTAGGGAAAATGTGTTGGCAGTGTGCAGGAGAGAATTGAGCAACCCAGTGCCCCAGGCAGCTGCTGCCATGTGGACACAAGCTCTGTTGTCCAGGAGGGTCCCGTAGTGCAGGGGTTGGCAGATGGCAACGTAGCGGTCATAGGCCATGATGGTGAGAAGATACAACTCTGTTGAAGCACAGAAAAAGAAGAAATAGACCTGTGCAGCACATCCTGCATAGGAGATGTCCCTGGTGTCCCAGAGGGAATTGGCCATGGCTTTGGGAACAGTGGTGGAGATGGAGCCCAGGTCGAGGAGGGAGAGGTTGAGGAGGAAGAAGTACATGGGGGTGTGGAGGTGGTGGTCGCAGGCGATGGCTGTGATGATGAGGCCGTTGCCCAAGGAGGGCAGCCAGGTAGATGCCCAGGAAGAGCCAGAAGTGCAGGAGCTGCAGCTCCCGTCTGTCTGCAAATGCCAGGAGGAGAAATTTGGTTCCTGAGCTCTTGTTGGACATAGGTTTTCTCTGGGCATGGAGAGACATTCAAACAGAAGAAGGGAGAGAAGGTATTAGGACTGACTTCTCTGAGCAAATCTTACTCCATTTCCAGCAAAATCCCCAGCCCCCAGACTCTATCCTTCCAGAAGTGCCTTCCTGCTGCTCCCTGGCTATATCTCTGTTGTTTGCTGGCTGAGGGCATGGTGGGGAACAAGGGATTCTGCTGTGGGCTCTGCAGGAGTCAGTCCTGCTGTGCCCCAACAGGCAGAGAGGAACCCGCAGTGATCGCTCCTTAAATCCCCTCATGAAATCACAGAGATTTCAGCACTGTCCCTCAGGGCACCCGGCTGCAGAGCAGAGCTGTGGGGCTCTGCTTTTCTTGCTTTTTCCCCTATTGCCCTGTCCTACCTGAGCAGTGAGATTTGAAGGCAAACAGCCTTGATATTTCTGCTACACTCAGGAGTTCTGTGGAGATCCCAGGGATGCAAACGGACAGACCCTCAGTGCAGAGTGAGGAGAGCCACTCTGTCCATCAGACTTGCTCTCAACTGCCCTGGGCTTGTACCTCTTGAATCTGGAGGAGTGTCACCCCGAGCTCTGCCCTTGAAAGGAAACTCCATGCTGCTGAGAGCAGAGGAAGTCCACATTAAAAATCCCCTCCCCATGGAAGATCTCTGAGCTTTTAGATTGCTAGCAGATGGGGTGTTTGGCAAAATGGTCAACTTTCTCCACAGCCCATGGAGAGCTTTTCCCAAAGAGCCTCAGGCTAGAAGGGGGCCTGGGGCACCTTGCTCCCATGGACATATCTGCATGGCAGGACCTGCAGGGCCAGTGGCTGAGCTGCAGCTGAAAGCCCCATCCCCAGAGAGCCTGCAAACCAGAGCAGCAGCAGCAGGGGCAGGTGGAGAAACAAGGAGAAATGCCCCAATGCTTCTGCCAAGGGAGGCAAGGCCAGGGAGGGACAGACGGGCACTCGGGGGAGTCTCCTCTGCTGCAGCTCTGGCTGCGGAAGGAGGCAGCTGCTGCCCTGGAGCCCAGGGCCTGGATGGCAGAGGCTGTGCTGGCTGGGGGAGGAGACCAGGGGGGCTTCTTAGGGAAAATCTCCTTCACTGAAGGGCTAATAGGGCAGTGCCCAAATACCACCCCTGAGCCATTGCTGACAGCCTGTTTCTGTCCCTCCCTGCCAAAGCCTCTGGTGCCTGCAGCTGTCCCTGCCTGGAGCTATTCTGCTGTCCCCTTATCTCCTCCCTGACAGTGCTTCCAGCCACCATCCCACCCACCGTGTGCTCAGCTCTGCCCTGCAGACCCCTCCTGGCAGCAGGACACTGCCCAGGGATAGCCATGTGTTGTCAAGCTGTAAGAGGACACCACAGCAGTGATGGGGCCTTCAGTAGACAAAACAACAGGTGAAAGGACTTAAGCAGTTTCCTCACAGAACTTCTCAGCTCTCACTCTAATGCTGTAGGAGTCTGGGTCAAACATAATAGCTCCACTACTATTCACACCCTCCCAAATACATCAGGAAGCTGTAGGCACAGATCCTAGAAAGCCCCTTTCCTTCCACGTAGCCCCTGCCTTGATGTGCTTCTTGAAAACCTGCCTCTGACAGTGTGGTGGGGCTAATATGCAACCCTGATCCACACAGCAGCAGCCTCTGGAGAGCAGAAGGAGCCTGCCCTGGCGGGGGTCTCTCCTTCCCCCCACAGCTTCTCCCCACAGCACCGTGGGGAGCTCCCCGGGCAGGCTGAGTGCTGACCCTGGCAGGCGGCAGAGTCCCTGCCCCAGCACACAGCCCCCTGGGGTGCAGGGACCCTGCTGGGAAGGACAGCCCTGGGCACCCCTGCCTGCACACCCGGCTGCACACCCCTGCAGCCGGCCCTGCCAGAAGGCAGCCCTCATGCCCTGGCCCTCGCAGGGGGCACCAGGGAAGCCCTGCTCGGGAGCAGCTCTCTTCCTCCTCTCCTCCTCCTCCTCCTCCTCTAGGTAGGAGGCAGATTCCTTCTGGCGGCTCTGCCACCTTCCCCAGATCCCTCCCCGAGCTGCAGCTGCATTGCCCTGCACCCCCAGACTTACTGTGGTCAGGGCCCTGATGCTTTCTCCTCCTCGGAGCTCTCAGCAGCCTCCCAGCCCAGGCTGCCTTGAAGCTGTGTGTGCCTCGCTGCTCTGCCCTGGGTGCCTGCAGGCAGTGCCCCCAGCCCTGCTGCGCTTTGCAGAGGAGCTGCTCCTGGGCAGAGCTGTCTCTCTGCAGCGCTGCCCACTTGCCAGGAGCTCCCTCCGGCCCAGGAGCCCGGCCCAGCTCAGCACCACAGCAACAGCCCAAGGCAGTTTAATGACCCCTCAGGAGGGTTTGGTGCCAACTCCATGAACATCAAACACAGAGAAGCTGAAGAAACCTCTGAAGAATTCAAAGTTTTATTCAAACTCCAAAGTTTCTTTTGGCTTTAATTGTATCCACTGAGGACACTATTGACAAAGCCTCCCCAGTGTCCTGTTAGAGCAGAAATCTGAAGGCAGTTATGAGAAGTCGGGAACAAAAAGGAAAAGGTGTCTCTGATGCTGAGTAATCCTCAATTTGTTGCATTATCCAAAGTTCCAAGCCCTAAGCCCACTAACCAAATGGCCAAGCCATGACCCCCAGCCCCTGGGAAGGGAGATCCTGTCCCTCCCACATTCCTCAGGGCTCTTCCTGGGGTAGGGGCTATGGAGATGTGCACCTCCCAGGCTCCTGAGGATGCACAAGGCAGGCCATGAGGCCCCCGTGCTGCAAGGGACTGTGCCTCCTCACAGGCATCAGTGGCAGGGACAACATCCATAGCCAAAATCGTGATGGAGTTGACTTTATTAGGGTCTTTCAGCTTTCCCACAGCCCTCTGTCATCTCCACCACAGGCTGTTCTATGGGGTTGCACGCCCTGCGCCTCTTTCCCTGCAGGCTGTCCTCATCCCCCCAGCTCTCTCACCTTGCTCCTCCCGAGCATCTCCTTCCTTTCCTGATCTCTCACCATCCTTCCTGGCTCTTCCTTGAAAAACAAAGCCTTGTTCTGATCCATACTCCTCCTGGGTCATGTGTTGCACCACAGCATTTATCCTGTTGTCTAGTCTGGACTTCCCCAGCTGCACAGTATGACATTATTTCTTTCTCATGCTGTTTTCCACTATGAAGAAAAAGTCCACCGTCTCTCAAACCACCCTTCAAGGGTTCTTGGGCTACTCCTAGACTGTCCCAAGTCTCCACAATCACTTAGCTCAGGAATGTTTATATCTAAGCATATTGGACATGTGCTTGAGCCCTCTAAACCCCATCTTGGGGTGATGTCTGGGCAATCTCAAAGGTAGTTTGGAGATGAAAACATAGTGGTTACAGGTCAAGAAAGATGGAGTGATACTTTTCACCAGGATCTGTATTAGAAGGATAAGCAGCAATGGTGTTAAAATGAAAGAGGGTAGATTTAGATTTGAAATAAGGAAGAAATGTTTTACAATGAGGATGCTGAGATACTGGAACAGGTTGCCTAGAGAAGTTCCAGGGAGGGGAAATTCACCACTTCTCTGGGCAACCTCTTCCAGTGTTTCACCATCCTCATAATAAAGAATTTCCTCCTTTTATCTAATCTAAATCTACCCTCTTTCAGTTTAAACCCATTACCCTTTGTCCTATCCCTGCAATCCCTGACAAAGAGTCCCTCCCCATCTTTCCTGTAGCCCTGTTTAAGTCCTGGAAGGCCACTAGAATTTCTCCCTTGGAGCCTTCTCTTCTTCAGTCTGAACAAAACAAACTCTCTCAGCCTGTCCTCACAAGGGAGGTGCTCCCACCCCCCAGTCATCTTCACGGCCTCCTCTGGACCTGCTTGAGCATGTCCATGTCCTTTTTATGATTGGATCACAAGAGCTGAAAACCAGACAACAGGGCCAGTCACATGAGAGCAGAGCAGAATGGGAGAATCCCCCACCTTGACATGCTGGCCACGCTTCTCTTGATGCAGCCCAGGACACGGTTGGTTTTCTGGCCTGCGAGTGCACATTGCTACTTCACAGCTAGTTTTCCATGAACTACCACCCCCAAGTCATTCTCCGCAGAGCTGCTCTCAATCCACTCCTTGCCCAGCATCTATTTGTATGTGAGGTTGTCCCAAGCCATGGGTAGGACCTTGAACTTGGCCTTGTTGAACTTCATGAGGTTTGTATGGGTCTACTTCTCCAGCCACTCGATCCCACTGTCCATGACAGCGAACAAAGATGTCAATCAATACCAGCCCCAACTCCAACCCCTGAGGAATAGCCCCTCATCTCTGTTCTCCAATTGGACATTGAGACTGTGACCTCAGCACTTTGAGTGTGACCATCCAACCAATTCTTTATCCACCGAGTGGTCTATCCGCCAAATCACTGTCTCTCCAACTTATAGACGAGGATTTCATGCGGGACCATGTCAAGTGCTTTGCACAAGTCCACGTAGATGACGTCAGTTGCTCTTCCAACTGTTCTTTGGTGAGGCCAGCAACAGGCAAGACGGGTGTGTGTGCATGTCATGTTGGTGTGTCTGCCAGTGGGTGTAACTCATGGTCTGAGCCTGGTCGGCAGCCAAACACCACACAGCTCCCACCTGGGAATGGGGAAGGAAGCAGAGGGGCAAAGAGAGACTCATGGGTTTGAGATAGGAACAGTTGAATAATGGTGATAAAATAATACGGTGGCAGTATGAACGGGTAATGTACAGTGCAATTGCTCACCGCCCGCCAACTGACACCCAGCCGGCTCCCAGCCAGCGATCCTGAAACACAAAGATGCCGCGACAACAATCCCAAAAGTGAGAGCGTGCCCCTTCCCGCCCACCCCTCCTTTATATGGTGAGCATAACATCACATGACATGGATCATTGGCCAATCCAGGCCCGGTGCTCCAGCTGTGTTCCCTCTCTGCTTCTTGTGAGCCTGTGCACAGGCAGGACACGGGGAGCTGGAGAGTCCCTGAAATCTCCGTGTGCATCAGCACTCCTACAGCTACCAAAAAGGAACATGAACTCTATTCCAGTCTGAACCAGGACCATGTCCACCCCTTGTTCCATATCCTTTGCATTATCCTCAGGTTCCATATTTCCTAATACAGTCTAATTAATTACTGTCCTCTTCCCTGGTCTTAGTCATGTGCACACAGATATAATTCCCTTAGCCCATGGGCCATGGTAAGCCCATAGGTGGAATTACCTTTGCCCAAGGATCTGGGTGCACTTGGCCTTGCAGTCTATATACTGCAGAATGTATAGTGAGTTCATTTGGTCCATAGCTTCAGGTTCCATCTGTCATAGCAGTCTCTTAAGGCAGGAGGAGGGATGCTCAGTCGGTAGGGCACAGGTGTCCTTGGGCCTGGCAGGAGGATGGCATGCAGTCTCTGTTGCAGTCGGAGCTGGTGGCTGATGCATCTGACGCTGTCTGTACTCAGTCTGCAGCAGTCGATGGGCATCAGTTGCTGAAATCAATCGTGACTTTATCGAAGTTTGTGTTTTTCTTTATGAATATGATGCCATTAGCATAATATGTGTCAACCATAGCAATGCATTTATAGGATTGTTTGGTGATTAATGTAATACAGTTTATTGGCTATTTTCACCTAACATTAAGTCCCCTTGAGGCACACATCGGACTTCCTCGTCCTTCTGCATTGCCCACCAAGTGCATCCAGGTCCTTGAGCAAAGGAAATGCCACGTATGGGCTTACCTTTACCTGAAGTAGGAATAACCCAAATAGTCTTCCCCAGCATGTTCTTAAGGTGCATTACTGGGACTCTATCTCCATCTGCAGTATGTAGAATTTTGACTGGGCAGGGCCATCCTGGTTGGTAGATGCTCTAGTTTTGACTAACCAGGTGGGCTTTGCTAAATGTGTGTCCCAGTGTTTAAAAGTTCCTCCTCCCATTGCTCTCAGCATGGTCTTTAGTAGCCCATTGTACCACCCAATTTTCCCAGAGGCTGGTGCATGGTAGGGGATGTGATATACCCCTCAATGCCATGTTCTTTTGCCCAGGTGTTTATGAGATTATTTCAAAAATGAGTGCCATTAGCTGACTCAATTCTTTCTGGGGTACCATGTTGCCACAGGACTTGTTTTTCAAGGCCCAGAATACTGTTCCGGGTAGTGACATGGGGCACGGCCTATGTTTCCACCCACCCGGTAGTTGCTTCCACCATTGTGAGCGCATAAAGTTTGCCATGTCAAGTATTGTGGAAGTGCGATGTAATCACTCTGCCAGGCCTCCCCATATCTATATTTTAACCATAGCCCTTCGATACCAAAGAGGTTTTAACCTCTTGGCTTGCCTGATTGCAGCATGTGTATCACATTCATGGATAACCTGTGTGACAGTTATCGTGGTTTAAACCTGGTCAGCAGCTAAACGCCACGCAGGCTCTCACCCACCCTCCCCCCACTTGGGAATGGGGAGGGAATTGGAGGGGCAAAGGGAGACTCGCGGGTTGAGATAAAAACAGTTTAATAACAGTAATAGAATAATGTGGTGACAGTATAAACTGGTAATGTACAATACAGCTGCTCACCACCCACCGACCGACACCCGCCTGCTCCCAGCCAGTGATCCCGAACACAAAGACACAGTGGCAACACTCCAGGAAGTGAGAGCCCCTCCCGTCTCACTCCTTCCTTTATATAGTGAGTGTAATGTCACATGACATGGAATATCAGCCAATCGGGACCCAGCACTCCAGCTGTGCTCCCCCCACCCCCGCACACAGGCAAGGGCTCTCGGACCTGGAGAGCCTCTGGGCCCTCAGTGTGCTGCAGCTCTCCTCCAGCTACCGAAATGAACATGATCTCTATTCCAGCTCGAACCAGGACAGGGGCCCTGTGTGTAACTGCGTGTCTGTGTGCCTGTATGCCTGCATGAGAGAAGTGAAACGCAGCACAGCTGCGAAGTGAGTGCTGGAGTTCTGATCCCCGCTTCCATGTCCTCCACGAGGAGAGCGGCCGGAGGCGAGAGAAGCGAACGAAGTGTATGTCAGATTTTAAAACAGTATTGTTTGAGCCTGTGGTTAACTTTTGGTGCCCCATACACAGACCCGAGGATTTTTCTTGTAATCCAATCTTTGTTTTGGAATGCTTTGGTTGTGGACAAGACGTCTGGGTGGAATTTGGAGACGATTTCTGGTGTAGTAAATGTCAAGGGAAGTGGTCTGACTGGGACAGAATTGAGCGCTCAGGTGAGCTTAAAAGTACTTTTTGTGGGAACCTAGGAAACTTACAGAGGCAATAGAAGCAGAATGTGGATAAGCCCTCCAGGCTAACAATATGGGAGGGAAACAGAGTGAGGGTATAGTGAAAAAGAGCCCTCTGGGCTGCATCTTAGCCCATTGGAAGGAAATCAGAGGCACACCAGGTGGAAGTGTGAACTAAAGGACCTTAACTAAATACTGTAACCAGCGGTGGCCCCTGTATAAATTAGATGACAGGGGGGAAATGGCCCTTTAATAGAACCTTGAATTATAATACTTTGTTGCAACTGATGTTGTTTTTGAGGAGAGAAGGAAAGTGGGATGAGGTCTCATATGCAGACACTCCGAAATCACCCTGAGTATCAAACTGACTGTGGATTAAAGACCCCACAAGACACAATGGTTTTGGCTCTAGAAAAGGAAAATATGAAAGAAGGATACCCCAGGACAAAATATTTAACCATTCCCATGCCCAAATGGTGTTTTGAGGTCACCATGGAAAAGGGTAAGACAGGGAGCTTATAACCCGCTTATAGAGAAACCGTTAGGGTTTCATAGCTTCACACAGTGGTTCTTACCCTGGTTGGGAGTTAGTGAGATTGAAAAAGCCATAGTAAATATTTTGGCAGAAATGGAAATAATATCAAACACAACTACTGATGCCCTTTTATGTTTAGACCAGGAGATAAAATCCCTGAAGGGAGTAGACTTTCAAACAGAATGGCTCTAGATATAATCACAGCTCACATGGGACGGGTGTGCACCTTGATCAATACAAGCTGTTGTACTTATGTAGATGAATCAAGTAGAACAGAGATTGACCTTCAGAAGATTTGGGAACACTCAAAGTCTTACATCAGGTATCCCTGGATGATACCTCGTATGAGTTTTCTAACCTCTGGGAAAAGCTCACCTCTTGTCTACCTAATGTCGCAAAGCTTAAGCAGCTTTTTGTTGTAGTTATTGTGATTATTGTATTAGGATTATTAGTCTGTTGTGTGTTGCAATGTTTTATGTGGATGGATAAACAAACTGGGAATACCAATGAGGAGTGGAAGAAACACAAATTACAGCAAAACAATGAAAATGGCAAGTATTTTGCTAAAAGGAATGGTGCCATATAGCAAAAGAATTGGCAAGGGTAAAAGAGAAGGGGGGACTTGATATAGAAAATAAACGCTTAGCAAAATAACTAGCAAGATAACGGGATACTTGGTTGCAAAAGACCTTGAAAGATAACAGGAAACTTCTTTACAAGAGGCTTCCATAGATAACAGGATATCCATCTGTTAATTAAGGCGTCTGCAAGAAGGAGCCATCTGGCTGGAACCGGTTCTGCACTTACCGGCTGAGGTAACTCAGCATTCTGGGACAAAGGTTTAGAGTACATGGTGAAGAAGACCACAAGCCTTCCTCCAAAAGACCCCAGCCCATGACCACGGGATGGCAGTACGCATGTGGCAAGAGGAGGAGATTAAGATAATGAGTCCCCGGAAATAATTACAATAATCACACCCATTCTTAGAACTAATTGTAATAACCCAGCCTATACTAACGAATATGCATGTTTTTGTATCATAAATGATGCCTGCTTCATGATATTGTGTAATAACTTGGAGGAGAGATTGCCCTTGATCCCAGCGCTGCAATAAACATACCTGCTTTATAACTCTTTGTGAATTGTAAAGCGTGTTTCCACTACGTCAGAAAACAGCATGAGGAAGACATAACAGAACAAAGTACAGGAGGGGAGGTAGAGAATGGAGACAAAGAGAAAGAAATGTCATCCCAAGGGCAGTGCTGTGCTGCAACAAGTCACCCAGAGGGAGTCTGCAAGAGCCCACAGCTTTGTGTTTCAAGGAACAACGAGGAGGATGGATAGATACTCAGCAGTGGTGCGGCCTCACCTTCGATACTGTGTGCAGTTCTGTGCCGCACAGTTTGAGAAGGATATGAAGGTCCTCGAATGCATCCAGAGGAGGGCAACAAAGCTGGTGACAGGGCTGGAAAGGAATGTGCTATGAGGAGTGACTGAGGAGTTTGGGTTTGTCTGGTTTGGAGAGGAGGAGGCTGAGGAGTGACCTCATTGCTCTCTGCAGCTTCCTGAGGGGGGGACACGGAGTGGGAGGTGCTGATCTCTTCTCCCTGGTATCCAGTGATAGGACATGTGGGAATGAGCCAGGGGAGATTTAGACTGGACATGAGGAAGCATTTGTTTTACCGAGTGGGTGGACGAACACTGGAACAGGCTTCCCAGAGAGGTGGTCGATGCCCCAGGGTGGTCAGTGTTTAAGAGGCATTTGGCCAATGCTGTTAATACCATGCTGTAACTTGGTCAGCCCTGAATGGGTCAGGCAGTTGGACTAGATGATGGTTGCAGGTCCCTCCAACTGAAATAGCCTGGTCTATTCTATTCTCTACCAGTGAGGGCAGTGAGATGCTCAGGTGAGAGCGAGGTGGGGAAGAAAGGCTGATGTTGAGAGTCTGCAGGGAAAGAGCTGCAGGTGTGGGACACTGAGGACAGCCTGTGGGAAAGACAACTGAAGGCTCTGGCAAGGCTAAGAGCCCCCAGCAGAGCCAAGGTCTATTCCCACTTGCCTCTGGCCATTGCTTCTGCAACTAAGGCCTACCTTGACAAACATTAACTTTATGGCACCAGGACTTTAACGCCCCTCTGCCCTAGCCCAGAGAGACCCATAGGTGTCACCATAGTCCTGCCCTTGTCACTGCATATTCCCACATGACACTGTCCCAGGAAGAGCCCTGGGCAATGTGTGAGGGACAGGATTTCCCTTCCCAGGGGCTGATGGTTGGGCTTTGGCCCTATGGCCTAAACACAGTTAAGGTACAGTAAGCACCAGAACCACCTTAACATTGTGTTTGTTTGCCTCTCATTGACACCTCCAACTTCCTGCTCTAACCAGCCCCTGGGGAGGCTTTGGTGCTGATGGCCCTCACTGGGACCCATTAACACTCCTTGAAACCTTAGGGGTTGCTTCTGATGTTGACTTCTTCAGCCCTTGCTCAGGCTCTCTTGGTGTCTGAGCTCAGGTCTCAGCATCAAGACACCATGGGGCTCATTCAAATAAAAAGCCATGCCTCTTTAATTGTTTTCTTCAGTTTCAAGCCTTGGACAGATACTGAGAGGTCTCTGGAGTGTATGTAAAGGGAACATTGACTGAGCATTTCTACAGAAGTATTTTTAGGTTTCAGTTATTGTATTTTTCTGTTTACAGAAGAAGTGATTGCAGTCCTCTGATCTTGATGCAGAGGGTCTCCTAGTGCTGTCAGATGGGTACAGATCCTCCTGAGTCAGACACTGCATGGACGCTGATTCCTCACCTCCCCAGCCCTGCCACTTCTCTCATCATCCCCCTGGCACTTGCAGCACTTCTCCTTCCATCAGACTTCTCCACCCAGGCCCGCAGCTGGATGTTACAGCTCCACTGCACCAGCTCCCACTGGCTTTCCTCAGAGACCTGGCTGCACACGGGCACAGCAGAATTTACCTTCATTGCAAACCAACAGAGGAAAATATAGTAAAAAGAAAGGTCTTGGTGGGTTGGAGAGGAGGCAGCCTGTGCCCTGGCAGCAAGGGAGGCCAGCTGCACCCAGGCCTTTGTGGCCAGCAGGACGGCCAGGAGATCAAGAGAGGGGCTTGTCCAGGTTACTGTGTCCGGATTGCAGATCCCCAGTACAGGAAGGATGTTGGCAAGCTGGAGGGGGTTCAGTGAATGGCCCCCAAGACAGGCGGGGCTGGAACACTTTGCCTGTGAGGAGAGGCTGAGGGAGCTGGGCTTGTGCAGCCTGGAGAAGGGAAGGCTGAGGGGCACCTCCCTGCAGCCTCTCCACCAATGAGGAGGTCTTCAAGAATACAGAATGGGGTTCTCCACCATGGAGCATGTTAAGAGGCTGAAAGAGGAGGGTTGGTGAAACGGGATTTCACCCTGGAGATAAGGAAAGATTTTCCAGCAGTCTCAGGGCTAGTCCTGAGCAGGGTGGCCATGAGCCCTGCCTGCCCTCCTGTCTGCCATGGCTGCTCAGGTCACAAGAACAGAGGTGCCCCCAGAATCAGAACGCAGGTGGGCCTCTTCCACCTGCCTCAGCCTCCCCTCCCCAAGGAGGTCGTTTCTGTTGGGTGCTTCTCAGATGCACTGGATGACCTCAGAATGCCTGCTGCCAGCATGTCTCCTGAGGGCCAGTCAGGCTGCTGCAGTGGAAGCCACCTCATCATCATCACCATTCGTGCCACCTGCCCTTGGTCTGTCTCTCCCCTGCCTCTCTGTCCCTAGCTTCTCTGCTGGGATGAGTGGTTTTGTGATGCACGCCTTGGCCCCAAATTTCTGGGCCAGCTGCTGGCCAATCAGGCTCCTGTACAGTCGTGGCCTCACAATCACCACCACCATTGGTGTTGCCTTTGCCTGTCTCTCCCCATCCATCCCTTGACTCCTCATCTCTGCTGCAGCCCAGTTCAACAGCCAAACCCAGCCCCTTTCCTGGCCTTTTCCTCTCCCCTCCCACGGCAGGACAGAACCAGCCTGGGACGTGGTGTGTTTTGGCTTTGCATTTATTGTGACTTACGCTTGTGATTATGTGTTCCTGTTTTACGAACTGAGCTGCTGTTCCAAACTTCTCTATCTCATTTCTAAAATCTGTAGTTCTCTTTCTAATCTTGCACCTGGCCAATACCTAACTGTAGTTATTTAATCTGTAACCAGGTCTGTGTCTGTGGACCATAAGAGCATCCTCATTTGTGATTAAGACTGTTCCCTTTTGGGAAATTACTCCTTCAATTTCTTCATGTCTTTTTGCATGTTCTTTAGCATCAGTTCCTCTCAGGAGAAATCTATTTCTGTATGCACAGCTCAGGGCAAGTTTCTCTATTGCTGGGGCAAGTGGAGGAGGAGGCCCTGGCCAGGAGTCTTTTCCTGGGAGAGGGGCTGGCACAGAGGGGCTTGCTGGCAGGGGACAATAAGGATGCCTGGGAGACGGAGCAAGGGACACAGGGAGACACTGGCCTCCGTCTCCTCATGCCATGGCTGACCCTCAGCCCTGGGGCTGATGGGGAGGCTGAGACACTCTCTTCCTTCTTCACTCCCCACACTTGGATGGGCCTCAGGAAACATCCAGGAGCCTGGAGATGAACAAACCTCCTGGTCCAAGGGAGTGGGGTTATGTGTGACAGTGTGTGTGTGAAAGAGATGAAGAAGATGTGAGGTGTCTGTGTGAAGATTCTCAGCATCCCCTGAGGGGAAGGATCCCCATTCCCAGGCTATGGGGGTCAGGGCTTGACATCCTGCATGAGGAAACACATCAAGGGCTTTCACAGTCCTGAACATTTGATTTTAGCCGGCAGCAGTGCCTCTGCCTTCCTGCTTCACCACCCCAAGGACAGGAACCTTGTCTCCTCATTCCCTCCATGGGCTCTTCAGTGATGGCCCTCGGTGGGATCACTGACACCCTCAGGAACTTGGAGGGTTCCTGCTGACTCCTACTTCTCTAGAGGCCAGGTCAATCCCTTTCCAGGATCTGCAGTTCAGCAACTTGGCACCAGAGGGGTCATAACATAAAACGGCTGCACAAGAGAAGTCTCTAGGTAAAACAGAATTCCTCAGTTCCATGGTGAATTTGGGTGGTTTCAGGAGTGTAGTCATAGTGTAAATCTTTCCATAATATATCAATAGGAAACAATATCTTCTTTTTCGATTAGTTCTTACTTTTGTGCTTACACACTAAGAGACATCACCCAACTCCAATTGATACTGATCCTGAACTTCTCCCTATCGAGTCTGAATATAGGGGGAAGTGAAAATGGTGTATCAGACACTCTCTGGACAGTGTTTGTCCCTACCTCCAACCCCACATGTCTCTCACCAGCCCCCTGGGACTTACAGCACCTTTGTTCCAATCTGAGCTTTCTCCACGACAGGCTGTAGCTGCACGTTTCAGCACACAGACACCAACTCCCACCTGCCATACTTGGGAATCAAGCTATACGCAGACACTGAAGGATGTTTCTTAATTGCCAAAAAAGCAAAACCAAATGCAGGCAGAGTTTAATAAAACATAAAATATACATCTCTGCTGTATATGAAGCCCAACTTCCCTCGTCTAGTCCAATTTCCATAGCAGAGATGGCCTTATACCAAAGAAAATCACATTTTCTGTCAAGCAGAGATCCCAAGAACCCCCAGAGCACTCCCTGACCCAGACTCTGTCCATTTTCACTCCCAGCTACTCACACCCTCAAGTCATGAGCTCCCTCGATTCACAGAGGGAAGAAAAGAATCAAAAGAAATGAATCGCCCCCTTTTGCACAGCCAAATCCATACTCAGCCCAGTGTATCAGAGTTACAGATGCATCTTCAGGTAGGCTCTGCAACACCTAGATCCACTCATTTCTCTTTCTCGTCCAACACGTGACAGCTTGAGTGCAATTGTCCAGGCTTCCTCTTCTACTCAAGAGAGAAATTGTTCTCTCAACTGCCTGTCCACCAGGTACCCCTCCAGAAAGTCTCCCATCAGCCCAGGGTCACATTTCCCTCTCCCATGTCAGGGTTTCATCTACCCTCATGTATCTTGGAGGTGGTGGCCACAATTTGTGATCAATTGCATCAATCTGGAGTGAAGATATTAGGCAAAAGTTTCAACATTTCCAGAAAAGTCCTTGGTGCAATCAGTGTGTAAGAGGAGTTCATTTTCAGAACTTTGACATTGTTCTGTACATTCCCGTAAATATTTTCATAGGCCATGGACAAGAACGAGCAAGCTGATGACACTTTCTTTCCCCTATGTATAGACAGATTGATAAATCTTGTTCTTTTGGACAGGTGACATTTGAGTTTGCTCAAGTAGCCCCTGATTTGATTCCTCTCACCTTCGTCTGTTTTCCTCCAGATGCCTGCCTTGAGGCACAATGGCTTAGGAGAACTTGGTGAAAGATGAGGCAAAGAGGACATGAAGTATCTCAGCTCTCTCACCATCTACGTGTGATAGAAATAGGACAGGGAAGTGCAGTCCTGGATAGATTCAGGTTATTTTACTGCTGTTTCTCTGCTAGGGATGGACATCATTGGATGTGGAGGTGATCTGCATGAACACTAGGTTCTGCTGACAGGCCTGGTGTGAAAATTGTTGGTCATTTCCTTGACTGCATCTTCAAGGGGGTGGGTAATGTTTGTTGGAGATAAAACCAACAGTCTGAGAAGATAAACACTTGTGTGGAGTCCGCAGTGTGATGTGCCTGGTGTTCCTGGACTGCTCTCCATCTCCTGGATAGAGAAGGGACAGACCTTGCCACGCTGCAGTGGTGGCAGTCGGTGGCTTGCACAGCAGCCCCGAATCTGTCTGCAGTGCTGTGCGGGGGGTCTGTGACAGCCCCGATCTGGAGGGAGATTGCTTGCATGTATAGTACCAGTGCTGTCCCAGCCAACCCCATGGAGCTGTGTGAGAGAGCCTTGGCACCTCACGTAACACTGGAAGCCCCTGTTTGTCATTAAACAGCATAAATGCCCTAAGATTGGTGAAGTAATGTGGAGGTGTTCATGAGACCACTGTTGTGGGGATCAAGTAAATTCAGCTGATGGAAAAGACAGAGAGAAACTGAGCTCTCCCAAATGTACATGACTCCATTTGCTCAGAGGAATCCTTGCACAGCTGCCCGGAACAAAACAGACAGTGGCAGAGTCACTTGTACTAAATGTGGGCATCTGCTGTCATTGCTGTTGGCCAAAGATGTTCCCCTTCAGACACCAAGAAGATGCCCCCAGATGCTGTCCTGTCTCTCAGCATTGCTCCATTAGAGCTTGCAGTCTTCTGCACATTTCTTGGAACACCTCCTGACCCTCAGATATCTCTAACTGTGTCTGAACAGCTCACTCCTGATCTCCATCTCTATCATGACCTGAGATGACAAAAGGAGGTCAGCTACAGGTGACTCCCAATAAGTGTCTGGATGTCCTATGTAATGATAGGACAATAAAAGCTGATTATAGGAACCAAATTGTAATTTGTTAGGAGAAATGGCAGTGCTGGAAAGTAGTGCCTCTCCCAGCTGAGGGAGAAATTATCAGTGATTGCATGAGGCTGTGTCACAGCAGGTTCCCTGGAGCCCCAGGGACAGCTGGAGGGAGCCCAGAGGGGCCACAGCAAGTGGCACCTTGGGCTGTTGCTGTGGTGCTGAGCTGGGCCGGGCTCCTGGGCCGGAGGGAGCTCCTGGCAAGTGGGCAGCGCTGCAGAGAGACAGCTCTGCCCAGGAGCAGCTCCTCTGCAAAGCGCAGCAGGGCTGGGGGCACTGCCTGCAGGCACCCAGGGCAGAGCAGCGAGGCACACACAGCTTCAAGGCAGCCTGGGCTGGGAGGGCAGAGGAGATCTCACTGCAGGAGAAATCTTCATAGGCCTCTATGTGGTAAGTGTCTGGGAGCAGGGCAATGCAGCTGCGGTTCCTGGGAGGGTCTCCTAAAGCTGTCATAACCCTCAGCCTATGGGATCTGTCAGGAGGACTCCCAGTCCAGGGGCGCATGTCAGACAAATGTGAAGGGGTGAAGCCAGGGTGTGCACCCAGAGCTGCTCATGGTGTTTCAGGGGGACTCTTCCAGAGGAAGATCATAGCAGAGGCTACCTTAAGTGCTTTCTGTTTCCTGCTGTTTCTGGGAAAAGGGAAAAGGAGCTGCTACACTTGGAGAGGGAGACAGAGATATGAACCATTATAGCAAGTGATCAGTAGGTCTGGTAGGAACCACATAAACTGCTTTTACCCACTCCTCTACCTACAGAGAGCACCCGCATAATTTTTTTTTTCTCCTCATCAATGTTTGTCTAACCTGCTCCTTACTGCCTGCAAATGGGGAGAGGCACTGAGTGAGTGCCTGAAACTGGGAGGTCTCTTCAGGTCAGAGCTGAGCATGCAGCAGTTGCTGATGAAGTCTGTCATCTCTGATAGGAAAGGAATTTGAGGACAGAGAGAGTTCTGGGCAGGCACAGCTGCAGGCAGCAGGGACATGGGCAGAGAGCTATAGGAAACTGCAACCATAAATGTCATGGGAGGAAGAATTTGTAAATCTCCCTGTCATCCCCTCCAATGCAGACACCTTCCTCTGAGAAACCCCTCAGATCAGTAGGTCTTTGAGGAACCTGATAAAGCCCCTTCACCCAATCCTTTGACTACAAAATCCCTTTGCTTTTGTGGTCTCTTCAGCATTGTGGTCTCTTCTGACCTGTTCCTTAGGACTCTACAACACAGAGCTGTCCCTTGGCAGTGTCCTGCTGCCAGGAGGGGTCTGCAGGGCAGAGCTGAGCACACTGTGGGTGGGATGGGGGCTGGAAGCACTGACATGGAGGTGACATGGGGACACAGAAACTGCTACATCCAGAGACAGCCCCAGGCAGCAGAGACATGGGCAGGGGATGAAAGTGCTGACAGCAAAGGCTGGGAGTGGGGATTTGGCCACCTCCCTGTCACACCTTCAGTGAACATGGTTTTCCCCAGACAACACTCCCTGGTCTCCTCTCCCACCCAGTAGAGTCTCTGCCCTCAGGGCTGTGGGGACCGGGGCAGGAGCTGCCTCCTCTGCAGCCCGAGCTCCAGCACAGCAGAGGTCCATCTCTCCTGCCACGTGCCCATTTCCCTTTCTGAAGGGGCCGAGAGTGACTGCCCTGGGCTTTTGCTGCCTGGGAGGTACTGTTCTCTGCTGGGTAAGCAGAAGGCTTTCCTGAGTGCCTGGCTGTCTCACCTCTCCTTGTTTCCCTCAGCAGGAGAGCCATGCAGATTTTCTTTATTTCTCCACCGATTTGTGCTGCTTTTCTTCCTTCTTTGGGTTCCCTGCAAATAATGGTGCTGGTGTGGCACCAGGCGTAGGGATGCTGAGCTCCTATTTTGATACTGACCCAGAGGGTGCTGCCCTGGAGGTGTGTGCATGGGCCCAAGGTGCCCGAGCCCTCTCTTCACTTTCCAGGCTTGAGGCAGTGCTCTCAGTGGTTGGGCAATGAGGCACCGCTCTCCATAAGAGATGTCACCTTAATTCGCCTGATTATGCTGGATGCAGAGTCCTGTGGGGGTGCAGACATGGCTCCAGAAGGGCACAGCTCTCATGTAGGACCCTGGTGATGTCTGAGAGCCCCTGATCTACCCATGTGAATCAGCATTCTTGCCCTGGATAGAGGTTTACACAGAGAGCAATGGGGAGATGGGGAATTGATAAGGGTGACCAACAACATTTCCCAAATGGGATGGGGGTGTCTGAAGACTAAAGCATTGTGTAGTGGCACATATTTCTGCACCTTACTTTCCACCTTCACCTGCAGAAGAAAATGTCCTTCAGAGTTTTTTACCTGCTGATAACCATATAGTACAGATGGTACAGGGATGAGAAGATGGCATCTACCTCACCAAAACAGGAACTTCTGTATTGAGTTGGGACTGCTCTGCCTGCACATGCCTATTTCTTTCCCTTGCCCAGCATAGGAGCTGATGGTGTCTGATTCTGAGAGGGATTCCTCTTGCCAAGGACTGTATAGTAGGAGGAGATGTTTCCCTTTCATCTCCTTCGAGAAACAGCTGGCATGCAGGCTAATTTCATCTCTCTGTGTGGTGAATAAGGAATAGCCACAGACTCTCTGAACTGAATTCCTCTCACTCAGCCCAGGGAAGCCCTCCCCAGGCACTCTCCCTGCAAAGACACTGGGCTGTTGTTACCTCCACGTGTCACTGCTCTAGAGCAGGGATGATCCATCAGGATCTCATGGTGCCGCTCTGCAGGGCACACTCAGCCAGCACCACCCAGAGCTCCAGCCAGGGAGTCTGTGGGCTTTTGGGTGGTGAAGCGAGTTCTGCTCATAAAAGCTTCTTTTAATATTGTATGTCTTTTCCTCCTTGGGCTGACTCCATATTAAAAGGGAAAAAATGTCCAATGTCAGCTCCATCACCCAGTTCCTCTCCTGGCATTTGCAGACAGACGGGAGCTGCAGCTCCTGCACTTCTGGCTCTTCCTGGGCATCTACCTGGCTGCCCTCCTGGGCAACAGCCTCATCATCACCGCCATCGCCTGTGACCACCACCTCCACACCCCCATGTACTTCTTCCTCCTCAACCTCTCCCTGCTCGACCTGGGATCCATCTCCACCACTCTCCCCAAAGCCATGGGCAATTCCCTCTGGAACACCAGAGACATCTCCTACTTGGGATGTGCTGCACAGCTCTTTTTCTTTGTCTTCTTTGCTACAGCAGAGTTTTATTTTCTCACCGCCATGTCCTATGATCGCTATGTTGCCATCTGCCAACCCCTGCACTACGGGACCCTCCTGGGCAGCAGAGCTTGTGTCCACATGGCAGCAGCTGCCTGGGGCACTGGGCTGCTCTATTCTCTCCTGCACACTGCCAACACATTTTCCCTACCCTTCTGCCAAGGCAATGCTGTGGAACAGTTCTTCTGTGAAATCCCCAAGATCCTCAAGCTTTCCTGCTCAGACTCCGACCTCAGGGAAGCTGGGCTTCTTGTGGTTAGTGCCTGTTTATTTTTGTTGGTTTCATTTCCATCGTGTTGTCCTATGTGCTGATCTTCAGGGCCGTGCTGAGGATCCCCTCTGAGCAGGGACGGCACAAAGCCTTTTCCACGTGTCTCCCTCACATGGCCATGCTCTCCTGTTTATCAGCACTGGCACGTTTACCTACCTGAAGCCCCCCTCCATCTCCTCCGCAACCCTGGACCTGGTGCTGTCATTTCTGTACTCAGTGGTGCCTCCAGCAGTGAACCCCCTCATCTACAGCATGAGGAACAAGGAGCTGAAGGATGCCCTGAGGAAGCTGTTTTCATGGACATTTTTCAGCAGTGATAAACTCCCCATTTCTCTCTGGAAATGATTTCCAATATATCCCACACCAGGCCTCAGGGTTGGTTTGGTTTTTTTTTTTTTTTTTTCATGTATTAGTATTATAATTATTGATAATACTTCTATTATTATCATAATCAACTTCATTATCATTATGTTCCCACTATGTTCCCATTGTGTCCATCCCACTTCTGCAGAAGCATTAATCTTTTCTGTTTCCGCTGGAGCCCATGTAAATGTATTTTGAACTCTCTCACAGCATCTCTATAATAAAATCAGATCTCAGCAGTAGAACATTTGAAGTCTGGGCTCTTCTTCCAATGTGGATGTGAACAATAGGACCAGGGAATTACATTCTGAAAAGAGACTTTTTGGTTATGATTCTCCATGGCTTCAGGAGCAAAGAGCTTCCAGACACCTTGTGACCTGTTGAGACTGACCTCTGCACTCCGCTGTCAGCACTTGTGACAGTGAAGATGGTGAGTGGGCACTGAGGTACATACTCAGGCCTGTCCCACATGGGAGGTGGCAGGTGATGTCCTTCAGGAGGGGAACCTGAAGCTCGATGGAGAGCATGGGGGGTCTCCAGGGACACTGTGTGACTGGGGTGACCAGGGAATGGAGCCCCACAAAGTGTGAGATTCTCTGAGGTCGAGTCACCCAAAAGTTTAGTCCCAGTATCCACAGGAGAACGTGGATTCTGAAATCCCAGGAGATGGGGAAGGGAGGCTGGTGAGTGATTCATGTCACCATTAGTAAAGTACAGCTGATAGAGCTAGAGATAGACCTGGTGCCTTTGGAAATGCTCCACGGTCCCTCCAAGCACCACTGTCAGGGCCTCGGGAATCCATCCAGCCCGCACACCCCACGTGGTCCTCAGTGATGTCACAGCCCCACAGGGAACCCCCATCTCACAGAGTTCCCTGTGATGTCACTGCCCAGGCAGGGACCCCCCACTCCAGTGATGTCACAAACCAACGGGGAACCACCCACCTTGAAGGATTCGCTATGTGAGAAGTAACGGTAGAATTTTGCTTTCGCTAACAGTAATGAAAGAGGTACTTTTATTGAATTAGGCTAAAGCTGTTATTAAATTAGTGTTGCTAAAATTATAACAGTTGAGCACGCCCTTTTTGATCAGAGGTCAGGCATAGGGTTGGGCATTGTGGGGAGCTGGGCAAGCAGGAGGATGGGGGTGTGTCTGTGGTTAGGTATCTTGTAAAGAGGAATGGAAAGCCAGCAGAAAAGGGTTAAGCGAAGAACTCCTGATGAAGGGAACCTGGACTTCATCCCCTCCACCAACCCCCCCACACTCAGAGGACCACCGACACCAACTGGAAATGCCAAAGAAGAGGGGGGGGAAGGAAAGCGAGTGGAGTTGTTGCTTGGCTTGGTTGTGTTGCATTGTTCTTTGTTTGATTTCATGTTTAAACCGAACAGTTACATATAACACTGTGGATGCCTCCCCCGCTCAGCAGCTGCCTGTTTTGTGATAAGAAGTACTGAAGCAGTGGAAAAGTACAGAGAGAGAGAGACAGCCTCAGAGAAACCAAGGAAAAGGAACTGCGCGGGTGCAAAAAGGAGGACTGGAACTATAAAAAGAAGCCCCTGCTGGGGCAGGTTGTGCCATTGTGCCCAGCGCTGTATTCTTTGCTCCACTGACTCTGTCCCCAATAAAACATATTTTGAAATATACGTGGGCTTGTTTCTCACAACTGGGGGCTCCCCGGGATACAGAATTCATCACCCCAGCCTCTCTCACTGGCCACTTCCAGCACTGGCTGCTCACCCAGGTTTATGGGTGAGCGTTGCTGCTAAACCATCTCCATCCTCCTGCTGGTCTCAGTGCCTGTATGGGGGGACCAGCCAGCCCTGCCGGCCTCTCTTCTGGTGCAGACCCTGGCAGACTGAAGAGAAGGGCGGTCTGTGAATCCCCACAGGGGACACAGCTGGGGTATGGAAAGGGTTGGATAATGGGGGAGTCTGCAAAATGTACGTTATGAGGTTATGTCCTGCCAGGGCTATGGGGGGGACGATGAACTGATTGCTCTCATGGCAACGTAATGGGGGGAACTTCAGAAACACCTGAATACACCAACAAGCCCATGGCACTTTCATTCCCTCTTCAAAAATATAGACTTATACATCCATTTCTAAACCACATTTCCTATTTATATTTTGAATGGAGAAATTGTTTCCAAGACATATTTCTATTAAGACATTTAATGTCTCCATTGCATCTAAACAGAGCTGAGAGCAATGGAGGTTGAAGAGGTTACATAGAGCCCACTAGTGTTTCCTTGCTATCAAGCAAAGAAAGCATTTGTAGCATTTCCTCATATGTCCCCTGGGTTTGAGCTGGCCAAATCTGTATGGGGTGGACAATGAGTTCAATGTACTCAGGGTTGTCAGGAAAGGCAGGCCTTGCCACAACAGTGGTCAAACTTTCCGGCAGTTCAGAAGTTACAGCCTCATTTGAGTACTGGTTTAGCAATGCTTCCTCCCTGAAGTGCCTGGGGAGAGCTGAGCTGTGCCTGGATCCTTGAAGGAACTGTTGGTGCTATAATCTCCAGGTCACAGTGCAGAGCAGGGGGCTTTTTTTTTTTTTTTTTTTTTTTTTGCTGCTGGTGCATCACTGAATCAGCAAAGGGAAGGGGCAGAGCAGGGCATTAGGTCTGAGTAAGGGTTTGCAGAGAGATCACGGAAGGGATGATGTGGTGGGGTAGAAGCAGAGAGTGAGGCCCCAAGGTCTTTGTTCCCAGGCACCATCAGCACAGAGGTCAACCGTCATGCTGAGCATTGCAGGTGGGTGCTGGATGTCCCGAGTCAGGGAACTGCTGATTTTGCTGTGGGTGTTTGGGCAGTGAAAGTGTGTGAGTGAGAGCTGAGTCTCAGCCCTGTCTTGTGCTGCACATGTCCCCAGCCCAGCTCCCTCCTTCCCCGATACCCTGAGACCCAGTAACTTCCAGCAGAGATGCTGGGGAGGGGCTGGTGGTGCTGAGTTCCAGCTGGGCTGGGCTGTGTTGGAGCCAGCCCGGGCACTCACCCACCTCAGCTGGGATGGGGGAAAAGTCAGTGCAGGGTCTTTGGCGCCAGACCACCTGAGCCCTTCTCCTCCCACAGGACTCTGTCTTTTATTAGCTTTCTTTTTCTCTCCCTTCCTCACCATTCCACAAGCTCAGACCCTCAGCTTTCTGACATGGACTCTCACTCGTCCAGTGGGGAGGGCTGGAGGCTTTACTCATCCTTGTCAGCTCTGCCAAAGCTGTTTGTCCTTCTCTCTTCCAGAAGTAAAACTTTCCCTGTTGGGAGTTGGGTTTGACAACACTGAGAGCACCATGTATTTCAAGGAGCACAGCTGGTGAGGCTGCTTCTCAGGCAGGCACTTTCCCTGGCTGTGCCCTCAGGCATGTCCCGGGCATCGCCCATGGCCCTGAGCCTGCTACTCTCCCACCTCAGCCCCAGGCACCCCCAGGACACCCCACCCAGTGCCCGGCAGTGCTGAGCAGGGAGCCCTGCGAGCACAGCTGGCTGTACCAGGTCCTGCTGCTGGGCTGGATGTACAGGGGGGCAGTCCCAAAGCCCTGGGGACCCTGTGCCGAGGAGGTGAGCATGGGGAGTGAGTGGTCCTCACTGGCATTTTCCTTCCTCCTTGCACAAAGTCTCTCATGAGATTTCTGCTTGATGCACAGTTGTGTTTTTTTTTTTTTTTTTTTTTTTTCTCTTTGTTTCTCACCTTTCTTTTACTGTCTCACACACAGTTTGGGCTCAAGCATCCTCTGTCATGATCTCATTGAACAGTCCCTTTGTCTGAGCAGGTAACTCATGACCTGCTCCTTGTCAATGCAAGAAATTGGCCTGCTCAGGGCAGGAATGCTCTCCTCAGAAGGGCAGCATTTCTCCTCAGAAGAGCTGAGACCACTCACCCAGCACTGTGCTCAGCCTTCTCCCAGTTGGAGAAAGGACATCTGCCTTGATCTTTTCACAGAAACAATTTATTTCAAAACATGGCACTGGTTTTCCTTGTCAGAGCACAGAGGATCTCAGTTCTAAACAGCTATTCTGGTCATGTTGAGAATCCGAGCACAGAAAGCAGGATGTCAAAATGTGAGCAAATGCACATGATGTTTGCATTCCAGACGAGGAAGAGGCAGCTCCATGGGGCAAGTCAGCCCTGTGGTCAGAGGGAATACTCTTGGGACAAGTGGGTTTCTCTGGTCCTGAAGAATCCAGATACCTTCTTTGAGGTTAGAGAGAGACAAAAATATACTATAAACAATGCTAGAGTATGAAATTTTTGTTTCTTTGCATATTTTTAAACCATATTTCCATCCAATCTCTTCTTCCACTTAGTGCAGAAATACAGGTGTTTTGTCACAGGCCTCCTTCCTGGCAAGTAGGGAAAGAAAGATAATCAAAGCTGTATGGAAAAATGGGAAGAGGAGAATCAGACATCACCCAAGGAGTTCCTGCTTCTTAGAAAGGGGAATGTGCCCTCACTCCAGACTCCACTCTTCCTCCTATCACTCATCATGTCTGTGATTGGGCACATGCTCATCATTGTTTTGATGGTGTCAGAGCATCATCTGCACACCCCCACGTACTTCTTCTGGGGTAATCTGTCCTCCTTGGAGACCTGCTACAGCTCCACCCTCCTGCCCGGCTGCTGGCCAGCTTGCTGAATGGGGACGGGACCATTTCTGCTCACAGCTGTATGGCTCAGCTCCACTGCTCTGGCTGCTTTGCAACTACCGAGTGTTACCTGCGGGCCATGATGGCCTATGATTGGGATCTGGGCACGTGCCAGCCCCTGCTCTATGCAGGCTTCATGACCTGGAAGGTCTGCCTTCAGCTGGTGGTTGCACCTTGGCTACGTTGGTGTGTGCAACAGTCCCAGTCTTCTTATCCCAGCTGAAGTTCTGTGGCCCCAGCGCAACTGACCACTTGTTCTGTGACCTCTCTGCTGGAGATTGCCTGCAGTGGCACCAGCGTGTCACACTCACATCCTTCATCCTCTCTTTCCTGAGCGTTGTCTTCCCTTCCTGTTTGCTTTTGCATCCCATGTGTGCATCATAGCTGCCATCCTGAGGATCCCATCCAGCATGGGCAGCAGAAGGCCTTCTCCTCCCACTCCTCTCCCCTCATTGTCGTCTCTCTTCTCTCCTGCACCCTCCTCACTGTCTACCTGCTGCCCAGAACAGCCCCGCTGAGGCAGCTCAACAAAGTGCTCTCCCTCTTCTGCCACTGTCCTCACGCCCCGGTCAATCCCCTCGTCTACAGCCTGCGGAACAGGGAGGTCAGGGAGGACCTGAGGAAAGCTCTCAGGAAAGACAAGGCCTGCACCCAGGGTGCACAGTAATGTTCCACCTGCAGGGATGAATGCTTTGTGCTTCTGTTTTATCTCAGTAGGGAGGCCTTGGGCAGGCCTATGGTGTCCAATGCCGCAAACATTGTTTTAGGAGGGTGTGATATTGAGCACGTCTGTGGGATGGGAAAGGTCGAGACATTTCCTTTTAGAGAGGTCATAGAATCAGAATCAGAATGGTTTGGGTTCGAGGGGACCTTTAGAGGTCACCTGGTCCAATCCCCCTGCAATAAGCAGGGACATCTTCAACTAGAGCTGGTTAATCAGAGCCCTGTCCAACCTGACCTGGAATCATTCCAGGCATGGGGCATCTATCATCGTTCTGGACAATGTGTTCCAGGGTTTCACCAATCTCATTGTAAAAACTTTCTTCCTTATATCTAGTCTGAATCTGTTCCCTTTTAGTTCAATACACCTACACACAGGGCTGTTCAGAGACACGAGTCCTTCCCTTGCACACGCAGAGGCAGTGCACTGCAGGAGCCATAGTCTCTCTGAACTCCTGCTGCCACCCCCAGAGGCTGGGAGGCACCTCAGCCCTGCGCTGCTCGCCCTGCTCTGCACCCGTGGGAGATGCCCCGAGGCACGAGGAATGGACACAGGGACCGTGGTTCAGGGAAGCACCTCCCAGTGCTGCATTCAGGGGGTTCCCCAGGGGATGTGACTCTCTACATGAAGTGACCTCAAGACACAGTCAGTGTCACAGGCCTTCATGGCACCCCCAGGAATAGCTGATGGATTTTGTGCTCACTCAGATTTATTTCACACACACACATGATGTGCAGGTTTATGGTTTGTAAAATGCAAAGTTGAACTTCTGACATAATCATTTGGTGTCACTCTGTCGAAGGATAAACAGCCTCTCTGTGCTGCAGTGAGAGGCCCGTGCTGTAAATGGTGGTGTTATTGTATGGTCTGTGACAATTGCCATGGGGCAGCTTCCCCGGGGTGCCCAGCGCACATGGGCACAGTTAGTCCCCACTTTGCTGTTCCTTCAGGTCTCTCACAGGAGCCTGGCTGTACGAGGACATGCTGTTGCCCCCACCCTGCACACACAGACACACACTTCCACTCCTCACTGGTGGTTTCTCTCCTGGGCTATTTCCTGGGCATGGTCTTGAAAGCAACTCTGGAAGCAGACCTAAGCCTTCATGCACTGCCCAGAGAAGATCCCCCTGTCTGATGGAAACTGTCATGAAGGCCAGCTCTGTCACAGAAGTGCCCATGCTGTCCTGCCTGCAGTTAAAGGACTGCCACACCGTGGGACGTGACCACAGCACAAAACCACTCACATCTTAGACCAATACAAGGGCTGACCTAGCAGGACCAGAGAATGACTTGGAGGAAGGATCTCAAAGCATGTCTCTACAGTGTCCTTTATTTTGTTTAACCACAATGAGAGCATGGATCCTCATTTACACAGACTCTGGGTCACACAAAAGATTAATAGATACTTAATGAGAACAGGGAAAAATAATGACACTTTTTAGCAGAGAACATAACGTAAAGTAAAACAAAGAAAACAAAAAAAATCAACCCCCAAAAGACCCAACAAAAATCTACAGACTGGATCCTGTATGCAATCAGTTACACTTAGAGTTGTTTACAGAAGACACATATTTTATTGTTTCTGAAATTCATCCTGTTACCAGTTTCCTCAGGGCATCTTGATCTCCTGGTTCCTCATGCTGTAGATGAGGGGGTTCACTGCTGGAGGCACCACCGAGTACAGAACGGACAGCACCAGGTCCAGGAATGGGAGGAGATGGAGGGGGGTTTCAGGTAGCAAAAAATGAAGTGCTGATAAAGAGGGAGAGCACAGCCAGGTGAGGAGGCACGTGGAAAAGGCTTTGTGCCGTCCCTGCTCAGAGGGGATCCTCAGCACGCCCTGAAGATCTGCACATAGGAAAAAAGAATGAAAAAAAACACCCAAAGCTAAACAGGCACTAAGCACAATAATCACAATTCCCTGAGGTCGGATCTGAGCAGGAGAGCTTGAGATCTGGGGGATTTCACAGAAGAACTGGTCCACAACATTGCCTCCACAGAGGGTAGGAAAATGTGTTGGCAGTGTGCAGGAGAGAATAGAGCAACCCAGTGCCCCAGGCAGCTGCTGCCATGTGGACACAAGCTCTGCTGCCCAGGAGGGTCCCGTAGTGCAGGGGTTGGCAGATGGCAACATAGCGATCATAGGACATGGCGGTGAGAAAATAAAACTCTGCTGTAACAGAAGACAACAAAAAAGACCTGTGCAGCACATCCCAAGTAGGGATGTCCTGGTGTCCAGAGGGAATTGGCCATGGCTTTGGGAGTGGTGGAGATGGATCCCAGGTCGAGCAGGGAGAGGTTGAGGAGGAAGAAGTACATGGGGGTGTGGAGGTGGTGGTGCAGGCGATGGTGGTGATGATGAGGCCGTTGCCCAGGAGGGCAGCCAGGTAGATGCCCAGGAAGAGCCAGAAGTGCAGGAGCTGCAGCTCCCGTCTGTCTGAATGCCAGGAGGAGAACTGGGTGATGAACTGCCATTGAAAATTTGCTTCCATTGGTTATTGGGCACTGTCCATGGAGGAAAAGACATTGAGAAGTTAGGGTAGACTTCTCTGAGATAAAATCTACTCTGTATCTCTCAGCACTGACTCTTCCTTTCAACCAAGACCTTTGGCCAGTCCCTCCTGTGAGCTCTGGTTGGTGCGCTGAGGTGCCCCATGGAGAAGGGGCTCTGCTGTGAGCTCTGGAGGAGTCGGTAGGGCTGGACAGTTATAAATAAATCAGAACACTGATAATCATACATTAAATCCACTTGTATTATCAAAGAGGTTTACAGTACTTTCTCCCATTTCACCTGACTGCAGGGTGGAAACATGGGGATTTAATTTTTTACTGTTCTAGTTGCACCACTATAACTGAGGAGTGGTTTAAGCAGAAATTCTTGGCATTTCTGCTGAACTCCTACTGAACATTGTGTTTCTTGAGTGGCCAAGGGGCTGTCCTGAAATTCAGATGAGGTGAGGCATTCTGTCCATCAACCCTGGTCTCATCTGCCCTGTGCTGGCACGCTTTGGGCTGGATGATGATAGACACAGCTGTTCCCCACAGAAACAGGGCACTGCTGGGACTAGAGGAATCCAGTCTCCAAGCACAGCTCTCCAAAGCCCTCAGCCTCTCTCATCACACCTGAGGAGGATCTCAGCTCTCCCCTCCCAGCCAGGGACACAGAGGGCTCATTGCAGCTGCCTGTGTGCAGACGCCCAGCAGCATTTCCATGGCCTTAGCACTGAGGTGTTTCCTCCCTGGGGCTGCTGGATAACACAGAGATGCCCTGGGAAAGCTCTGCCCACCTGGAGAGAAACCTGCAGCCCAGCACGATCCCCTCAGAGCAAGAGTTGAATGTCCTAAAGAGTGAGTGTCTGAAGGAGTATTGTGTCCTTTGTTTTGCCCTGAGCCCACAGATTATGAGGAGACTTTACTCCCATGGACACATCTGCACAGCAGGACCCACAGGGTTGGGCTCAGAACTGCAGCTTAAGCCCAGCCCCATCCCAGCAAGTCCAGGGATGACAGTAAGGGGAGCAGATACAGGGGAAAATGGACAAATACTACAGAGCTGGTGCTACTGGAGGCAGGGGACAGGCGGTTAGGTATTTGCTAAGTTTTCCTTCAAAGCTGAGCTGCTGGGAAGGTGCCCCATGGCCTTCAGGGCAGAGACTGTGTTGAGTGGGAGGGGACAGCAAGGGGTTGCCTCATGGAAGGCATCTGCAATGTAGGGGATGGCAGCGAGGTGCCAAATCCCCCCTCTCACGCATTCCTGACAGCAACTCCATCTCCCTCCCTGCCCATGTCTCTGGTACCTGGGGCTGTCCCTGATGAGAGCTACTTTTTTGTCCCCTTATCTCCTCCCTGTCAGTGCTGCCAGCCCCCATCCCACCACAGTGTGCTCAGCTCTGCCCTGCAGACCCCTCCTGGCAGCAGGACACTGCCAAGGGACAGCTCTGTGTTGTAGAGTCCTAAGGAGCAGATCAGATACAATGCGAAGAGACCACAAAAGCAAAGGGATTTTGTAGTCAAAGGATTGGGTGAAGGGCTTTATCAGGTTCCTCAAAGACCTACTGATCTGAGGGCTTTCTCAGAGAAGGTGTCTGCATTGGAGGGGATGACAGGGAGATTTACAAATTCTTCCTCCCATGACATTTATGGTTGCAGTTTCCTACAGCTCTCTGCCCATGTCCCTGCTGCCTGCAGCTGTGCCTGCCAGAACTCTCTCTGTCCTCAAATTCTTTCCTATCAGAGATGACAGACTTCATCAGCAACTGCTGCATGCTCAGCTCTGACCTGAAGAGACCTCCCAGTTTCAGGCACTCACTCAGTGCCTCTCCCCATTTGCAGGCAGTAAGGAGCAGGTTAGACAAACATTGATGAGGAAAAAAAAAATGTGGGTGCTCTCTGTAGGTAGGGAGTGGGTAAAAGCAGTTTATGTGGTTCCTACCAGACCTACTGATCACTTGCTGTAACGGTTCATATCTCTGTCTCCCTCTCCAATGTAGCAGCTCTTTTCCTTTTCCCTGAAACAGCAAGAAACAGAAAGCACAGTCCTTTAAGGTAGCCTCTGCTATAATCTTCCTCTGGAGAGTCCCCCTGAAACACCATGAGCAGCTCTGGGTGCACACCCTGGCTTCACCCCTTCACATTTGTCTGAACATGCCCCTGGATTGGGAGTCCTCCTGACAGATCCATAGGCTGAGGGTTATGACAGTTTTAGGAGACCCTCCCAGGAACTGCAGCTGCATTGCCCTGCTCCCAGACACTTACCACATAGAGGCCTGTGAAGATTTCTCCCGCAGTGAGATCTCCTCTGCCCTCCCAGCCCAGGCTGCCTTGAAGCTGTGTGTGCCTCGCTGCTCTGCCCTGGGTGCCTGCAGGCAGTGCCCTCAGCCCTGCTGCGCTTTGCAGAGGAGCTGCTCCTGGGCAGAGCTGTCTCTCTGCAGCGCTGCCCACTTGCCAGGAGCTCCCTCCGGCCCAGGAGCCCGGCCCAGCTCAGCACCACAGCAACAGCCCAAGGTGCCACTTGCTGTGGCCCCTCTGGGCTCCCTCCAGCTGTCCCTGGGGCTCCAGGGAACCTGCTGTGACACAGCCTGATGCAATCACTGATAATTTCTCCTCAGCTGGCAGAGGCACTACTTTCCAGCACTGCCATTTCTCCTACCAAATTACAATTTGGTTCCTATAATCAGTTTTTATTGTCCTATCATTACATAGGACATGTAGCACTTATTGGGAGGCACCTGTAGCTGGCTCTTTTTCTCATCTCAGGTCATGATAGAGATGGAGATCAGGAGTGAGCTGTTCAGACACAGTTAGAGATATCTGAGGGTCAGGAGGTGTTCCAAGAAATGTGCGGAAGACTGCAAGCTCTTATGGAGCAATGCTGAGAGACAGGACAGCATCTGGGGGCATCTTCTTGGAGTCTGAAGGGGACCATCTTTGGCCAACAGCAATGACAGCAGATGCCCACATTTAGTACAAGTGACTCTGCCACTGTCTGTTTTGTTCGGGCAGCCTGTGCAAGGATTCCTCTGAGCAAATGGAGTCGTGTACATTTGGGAGAGCTCAGTTTCTCTCTGTCTTTTCCATCAGCTGAATTTACTTGATCCCCACAACAGTGGTCTCATGAACACCTCCACATTGCTTCACCAATCTTAGGGCATTTATGCTGTTTAATGCCAAATAGGGCTTCCAGTGTTACGTGAGGTGCCAAGGCTCTCTCACACAGCTCCATGGGGTTGGCTGGGACAGCACTGGTACTATACATGCAAGCAATCTCCCTCCAGATCGGGGCTGTGACAGACCCCCCGCACAGCACTGCAGACAGATTCGGGGCTGCTGTGCAAGCCACGACTGCCACCACTGCACGTGGCAAGGTCTGTCCCTTCTCTATCCAGGAGATGGAGAGCAGTCCAGGAACACCAGGCACATCACACTGCGGTCTCTACACAAGTGTTTACCTTCTCAGACTGTTGGGTTTTATCTCCCAACATTACCCACCCCCTCGATGATGCAGTCAAGGAAATGACCAACAATTTTCACACCAGGCCTGTCAGCAGAACCTAGCTGTTCATGGAGATCACCTCCACATCCAATGATGTCCATCCCTAGCAGAGAAACAGCAGTAAAATAACCTGAATCTATCCAGGACTGCACTGCCAGTCCTATTTCTATCACACGTAGATGGTGAGAGAGCTGAGATACTTCATGTCCTCTTTGCCTCATCTTTCACCAAGTTCTCCTAAGCCATTGTGCTTCAAGGCAGGACTCTAAGGAAAACAGCTGAAGGTGGGGAGGAATCAAATCAGGGGCTACTTGAGCAATCTCAAATGTCACCTGTCCAAAAGAACAAGATTTATCAATCTGTCTATACATAGGGAAGAAAGTGTCATCAGCTTGCTCGTCTTGTCCATGGCCTATGAAAATATTTACGGGAATGTACAGAACAATGTCAAAGTTCTGAAAATGAACTCCTCTTACACACTGATTGCACCAAGGACTTTTCTGGAAATGTTGAAACTTTTGCCTAATATCTTCACTCCAGAGTTGATGCAGTTGATCACAAATTGTGGCCACCACCTCCAAGATACATGAGGGTAGATGAAACCCTGATATGGGAGAGGGAAATGTGACCCTGGGCTGATGGGAGACTTTCTGGAGGGGTACCTGGTGGACAGGCAGTTGAGAGAACTAATTTCTCTCCCTTGAGTAGAAGAGGAAGCCTGGACAATTGCACCCAAGCTGTCACGTGTTGGACGAGAAAGAGAAGTGAGTGATCTAGATGTTGCAGAGCCTACCTGAAGATGTACCTGTAACCCAGATACACTGGGCTGAGTGTGGATTTGGCTGTGAAAAAGGGGGTGATTCATTTCTTTTGGTTCTTTTCTTCCCTCTGTGAATGAGGGAGCTCATGACTTGAGGGTGTGAGTAGATGGGAGTGAAAATGGACAGAGTCTGGTCAGGGAGCGCTCTGGGGGTTCTTGGGATCTCTGCTTGACAGGAAATATGATTTTCTTTGGTATAAGGCCATCTCTGCTATGGAAATTGGACTGCAGACGAGGGAAGTTGGGCTTCATATACAGCAGAGATGTGTATTTTATGTTTTATTAAACTCTGCCTGCATTTGGTTTTGCTTTTTTGGCAATTAAGAAACATCCTTCTGTGTCTGTGTATAGCTTGATTCCCAAGTATGGCAGGTAAGAGTTGGTGTATGTGCTGAAACGTGCAGCTACAGCCTGTGTGGAGAAAGCTCAGATTGGAACAAAGGTGCTGTAATCCCAGGGGGCTGGTGAGAGACATGTGGGGTTGGAGGTAGGGACAAACACTGTCCAGAGAGTGTCTGACATACAGGGTCTTGACTTCCCCTATATTCAGACTGACAGGGAGAAGTTCAGGATCAGTATCAATTGGAATTGGGTGATGTCTCTTAGTGTGTAAGCACAAAAGTAAGGACTAATTGAAAAAGAAGATATTGTTTCCTATTGACATTTAGTACGGAAAGATTTATACTATGACTACACTCCTGAAACTACCCAAATTCATCACATGGAAACTAAGGAATACTGTTCTACCCAGAGACTTGTCTTGTGCAGACTTTTATGATGTTATTGAGCCCTCTGGTGCCAAGTTGCTGAACTGCAGATCCTGGAAAGGGATTGACCAAGACTCTAGAGAGAGGGAGTCAGCAGGAACCCTCCAAGTTCCTGAGGGTGTCAGTGATGGCCACCGAGGGCCATCACTGAAGAGCCCATGGAGGGAATGAGGAGACAAGGTTCCTGTCCTGGGGGTGGTGAAGCAGGAAGGCAGAGGCACGCTGCCAGGCTGAAAATCAAATGTTCAGGCAACTGTGAAAGCCCTTGATGTGTTTCCTCAAGCAGGATGATCAAGCCTGACCCCATAGCCTGGGAATGGGGATCCTTCCCCTCAGGGGATGCTGAGAATCTTCACAGACATCTCACATCTTCTTCATGTCTTTCACATACACTGTCACACATAACCCCAGTCCCTTGGACCAGGAGGTTTGTGCATCCTCCAGGCTCCTGGATGTTTCCTGAGGCCCATCCAAGTGTGGGGAGTGAAGGAAGGAAGAGAGGTGTCTCAGCCTCCCCATCAGCCCCAGGGCTGAGGGCCAGCCATGGCATGAGGAGGCGGAGGCCAGTGTCTCCCTGTGTCCCTTGCTCTGGTCTCCCAGGCATCTTTATTGTCCCCTACCAGCAAGCCCCTCTGTGCCAGCCCCTCTCCCAGGAAAAGACTCCTGGACCAGGGCCTCCTCAAACTTCTCCACTTGCCCCAGCAATAGTGAAACTTGTCCTGAGCTGGTGCATTCAGAAATAGATTTCTCCTGAGAGGAACTGATGCTAAAGAACATGCAAAAAGATATGAAGAAAGTGAAGGAGTAATTTCCCAAAAGAAGAGAGCAGACTTAATCACAAATGAGGATGCTCTTATGGTCCACTGACACAGACTCTGGTTACAGATTAAATAACTGCAGTTAGGTATTGGCCAGTGCAAGATTAGATAGAGAACTACAGATTTTAGAAATGAGCTAGAGAAGTTTGGAACAGCAGCTCAGTTTGTAAAAGGGGAACATATAATCACAAACGTAAGTCACAATAAATGCAAAGCCAAAACACACCACATCCCAGGCTGGTTCTGTCCTGCCATGGGAAAGGGGAGAGAGAAAGGCCAGGAAAGGGGCTGGGTTTGGCTGTTGAACTTGGGCTGCAGCAGAGATGAGGAGTCAAGGGAGTGGGTGGGGAAAGATGGGCAAAGGCAAACAACACCAATGGTGGTGGTGATTGTGAGGCACATGACTGTTACAGGAGCCTGATTGGCCAGCAGCTGGCCCCAGAAATTTGGGGCCAACGTGCATCACAAAACCACTCATCCCAGCAGAGACAAGCTAGGGACAGAGAGGCAGGGGAGAGACAGACCAAGGGCAGGTGGCAGGAATGGTGATGATGATGAGGTGGCTTCCACTGCAGCAGCCTGACTGGCCCTCAGGAGACATGCTGGCCAGCAGGCATTCTGAGGTCATCCAGTGCATCTGAGAAGGCACCCAACAGAAATGACCTCCTTGGGGAGGGGAGGGCTGAGGCAGGTGGAAGAGGCCCACCTGCGTTCTGATTCTGGGGGCACCTCTGTTCTTGTGACCTGAGCAGCCATGGCAGACAGGAGGGCAGGCAGGGCTCATGGCCACCCTGCTCAGGACTAGCCTGAGACTGCTGGAAAATCTTTTCCTTATCTCCAGGGTGAACATCCCCTGTTTCACCAAAACCTCCTCTTTCAGCCTCTTAACATGCTCCGTGGTGGAGAACCCCATTCTGTGTTCTTCAAGACCTCCTCATTGGTGTGGAGAGGCTGCAGGGAGGTGCCCCTCAGCCTTCCCTTCTCCAGGCTGCACAAGCCCAGCTCCCTCAGCCTCTCCTCACAGGCAAAGTTTCCAGCGGCCTGTCTTGGGGGCCATTCATTGAACCCCCTCCAGCTTGCCAACATCCTTCCTGTACTGGGGATCTGCAATCCGGACACAGTAACCTGGACAAGCCCCTCTCGTGATCTCCTGGCCGTCCTGCTGGCCACAAAGGCCTGGGTGCAGCTGGCCTCCCTTGCTGCCAGGCACATGGCTGCCTCCTCTCCATCCCACCAAGACCTTTCCTTTTTACTATATTTTCCATCTGTTGGTTTGCAATGAAGGTAAATTCTGCTGTGCCCGTGTGCAGCCAGGTCTCTGAGGAAAGCCAGTGGGAGCTGGTGCAGTGGAGCTGTAACGTCCAGCTGCGGGCCTGGTGGAGAAGTCTGATGGAAGGAGAAGTGCTGCAAGTGCCAGGGGGACGATGAGAGAAGTGGCAGGGCTGGGGAGGTGAGGAATCAGGCTGTCCATGCAGTGTCTGACCTTCAGGAGGAGCTGGCCCTACCCATCTTGACAGCACTAGGAGACCCTCTGCATCAAGATCAGAGGAGGCTGCAATCACTTCTGTAAACAGAAAAAATACAGTAGACTTAAACCTAAAAATACTTCTGTATTAAATGCTCAGTCAAATGTTCCCCTTTACATACACTCCAGAGACCTCTGCAGTTATCTGTCCAAGGCTTGATAAATGAAGAAAACAATTGGAGGAGACATGGTTTTTACATTTGAATGAGCCCCATGGTGTCTGTGATGCTGAGACCATGAGCTCAGACACCAAGAAGAGCCTGAGCGAAGGGCTGAAGAAGTCAACATCAGAAGCAACCCCTAAGGTTTCAAGGAGTGTTAATGGGTCCCAGTGAGGGCCATCAGCACCAAAGCCTCCCCAGGGGCTGGTTAGAGCAGGAAGTTGGAGGTGTCAATGAGAGGCAAACAAACACAATGTTAAGGTGGTTCTGGTGCTTACTGTACCTTAACGTGTTTAGGCCATAGTGCCAAAGCCTGACCCCCAGCCCCTGGGAAGGGAGATCCTGTCCCTCACACATTGCCCAGGGCTCTTCCTGGGACAGTGTCATGTGGGAATTTGCGGTGTCAAGGACAGGACTATAGTGACAAATATGGGTCTCTCTGGGGTGGGGCCGAGGGGCGTTAAGGTCCTGGTACCATAAGGTTACCGTTTGTCCAGGTAGGCCTTAGTTATGGAGGAACGGCCAGAGGCAAGGGGGAAAAGACCTTGGCTCTGCTGGGGCTCTTAGCCTTGCCAGAGCCTTCAGTTGTCTTTCCCACAGGCTGTCCTCAGTGTCCCACACCTGCAGCTCTTTCCCTGCAGACTCTCAACATCAGCCTTTCTTCCCCACCTCGCTCTCACCTGAGCATCTCGCTTCCCTCACTGGTAGAGAATAGATAGACGAGGCTATTTCAGTTGGGAGGGACCTGCAACCATCATCTAGTCCAACTGCCTGACCCATTCAGGGCTGACCAAGTTACAGCATGGTATAACGGCATTGGCAAATGTCTTAAACACTGACCACCCTGGGGCATCGACCACCTCTCTGGGAAGCCTGTTCCAGTGTTTGTCCACCCACTCGGTAAAACAAATGCTTCCTCATGTCCAGTCTAAATCTCCCCTGGCACAGCGTTGAACCGTTCCCACATGTCCTATCACTGGATACCAGGGAGAAGAGATCAGCACCTCCCACTCCGTGTCCCCCCTCAGGAAGCTGCAGAGAGCAATGAGGTCACTCCTCAGCCTCCTCCTCTCCAAACCAGCAAACCCAAACTCCTCAGTCACTCCTCATAGCACATTCCTCCAGCCCTGTCACCAGCTTTGTTGCCCTCCTCTGGATGCATTCGAGGACCTTCACGTCCTTCTCAAACTGTGCGGCACAGAACTGCACACAGTATCGAAGGTGAGGACGCACCAATGCTGAGTATCTATCCATCCTCCTGGTTGTTCCTTGAAACACAAAGCTGTGGGCTCTTCCAGACTCCCTCTGGGTGACTTGTTGCAGCACAGCACTGCCCTTGGGTGACATTTCTTTCTTTGTCTCCATTCTCTACCTCCCTGCTGTACTTTGTTCTGCTATGTCTTTCTCATGCTGTTTTCTGACATTTGGAAACACACTTTACAGTTCACAAAGAGTTATAAAGCAGGTATGTTTATTGCAGTGGGTGCAAGGGCGATCTCTCCTCCAAGCTTGTACACCGTATCATGAAGCAGGCATCATTTATGATACAAAAACATGCATATTCGTTAGTATAGGCTGGGTTATTACAATTAGTTCTAAGAATAGGTGTGATTATTGTAATTATTTTCAGGAACTCATTATCCTAAGTCTCCTCCTCTTGCCACATGCGTACTGCTATCTGGTGGTTGTGGGCCGGGGTCTTTTGGAGGAAGGCTGTGGTCTTCTTCACCATGTACTCTCAAGCTTTGTCCCAGAATGCTGAGTTACCTCAGCCAGTAACTGCAGAACTGGTTCCAGCCAGATGGATCCTTCTTGCAGATGCCTTAATTAACAGATGGATATCCTGTTATCTATGGAGGCCTCTTGTAAAGAAGTTTCCTGTTATCTTTCAAGGTCTTTTGCAACCAAGTATCCCTTTATCTTGCTAGTTATTTTGCTAAGCGTTTATTTTCTATATCAAGTCCCCCCTTTTTTTTTTTAACCTTGCAAATTCTTTTGCTATATGGCACCATTCCTTTTAGCAAAATACTTGCCATTTTCAATGTTTTGCTGTAATTTGTGTTTCTTCCACTCCACATGGTATTTCCAGTTTGTTTATCCATCCACATAAAACATTGCAACACACAACAGACTAATAATCCTAATACAATAATCAGGATAACTATAACAAAAAGCTGCTTAAGCTTTGCGACATTAGGTAGCCAAGAGGTGAGCTCTTCCCAGGTTAGAAAACCCATACGAGTATCATCCAGGGATACCCGATGTAAGAATTTTGAGTGTTCCCAAATCTTCTGAAGGTCAATCTCTGTTCTACTTGATTCATCTACATAAATACAACAGCTTGTATTGATCAAGGTGCACACCCGTCCCATGTGAGCTGTGATTATATCTAGAGCCATTCTGTTTTGAAAGTCTACTCCCTTCAGGGATTTTACCTCCTGGTCTAAACGTAAAAGAGCATCAGTAGTTGAGTTTGCTATTATTTCCATTTCTGCCAAAATATTTACCATGGCTTTTTCAATCTCACTAACTCCCAACCAGGGTAAGAACCACTGTGTGAAGCTATGAAACCCTAACGGTTTTTCTATAAGGGTTATAAGCTCCCTGTCTTACCCTTTTCCAGGGTGACCTCAAAACACCACTTGAGGCATGGGACTGGTTAAATATTTTGTCCTGGGGTATCAAGTACCCCTCTGCACATGTCCCTGTCTAATTAGCAGGCAGGCTTTTTCTGGCCACTCCATCTCCGCAGAGCCACCAGCACCCAGGACCTAGACTACACTTTTCAGTCTGTTTACTAAGGAAAAACAGAGCTTGTCCTTTACCTGCACTTTTCTCTTGGATATCATGAATGGTCCCAATTAAAGTCTCCAGTGATCTGAATGTCCCTACATCCTGTCCTCCTGTGCTATTTCTTCTGTATATTGTGTTTGCTTGATCCCATATCTGCAAATGAAATTTAGGCCCTGTCCTTTTATCTCTATCTTCCCCAAAAGTGCAACTTTTTGTAGTCTGAGCATTCATAGTTGAATTCTTAGATATTACTCCAAATAAGGTGGTCCTGAATTTCCTCCTCTGGGAAGAGCTGTACATACCCAACAATCTGTTAAATTTAGTGAACGAGCTATCTTCCCAGTTTGTTGCAGAAACACATTATCCCTCCATGCTATTACACAGGCACTGAAAAGGAGCAGTATTACAGGGCTCTTAGTCCTCATCTTAGCTCTGCTTTTGAATGCGGAGCTTCAGGGTCCAGTAGGTGCTGATCGCCACTGGGTTTTAGGGGCTTTCTTCCCTCTGGTATACTGTATCCACGATGCTTGTTCTTTAATCTTGATAGCTGTATGGGATGTCAGCAACACCTGGAAAGGGCCTTCCCACCTTGGCTCCAGAGGTGAATCTGAAAGAGATCTGACATACCATAATCTCCAGGCTCAATATTATGCACAGGTCCATCCAGACCTCAGGCACTAGTTCCCAAGACTAGCTTCCTAACCTCCTGAATCTGTTTCTGCAGGGTTATCACATAATCGGTTAGTATTTCATTCCCGACCTGGGTTGATGTTCCAGCCTGTATCATGTAGGGTCTCCCGTATCCTATTTCAAAGGGACTCAGCCTTTCTTTGGCTCTGGGTTTGGTTCTCATTCTCAAAAGAGCCAATGGTAGGGCCTGAGGCCAGAGCAATTCAGCTTCTTGTCCCAATTTGACAATCTGTATTTCAATAAGGTGGTTCATTTTCTCCACCTGGCCGCTTACTTGTGGCCTATATGGGGTATGTAATTGCCAAACTATCCCCAGAAGTTTGCTAACTTGTTGAACAACTTTTGCAATGAAGTGCAACCCTCGGTCTGAGGATACAACCACTGGAACCCCAAACCTTGTTATTATTTCTTGTAATATGACCTTGGTCACCTCTCGGGCTTTACTGGTTCGGCAAGGAATGCTTCCAGCCAACCTGAGAAGGTGTCTGTTAGGACCAATAAATACGGTACCCTCCTTTTCTTGGGAGCTCTGTGAAGTCAATTTGCCATTGCTGTCCCGGATAGTTTCCCCTCCCTATTTCTCCTAGTTGGGCTTTGAGGCCCATTTTAGGATTATTCTGTAAACATATTTCACACTGCTGGTCACCTATTTAACAGTAGTGTAAAGGTTTCGGGCAATTACACACTGGTTCAAATACCTATACAGAGCCTCTGCTCCCCAATGAGATTTTCTATGTTCTGCCATGGCAATGGCCTACAACAATGTGAATGGTGTGATTAATTTTCCTTGCAGAATTTTAGCCCAATCACCTGTTTCAACCTCCCAAGTCCTCAATTAGTTTCTGATCTTCTTTTGAATATCTGGGTTCACAATCAATCTGTATTTTACATCTGGGACCAAAGACTGTACCCTTACATCACCCTTCTCTGTCACTCTTTAGCCTCGCGGTCCGCCGTGGTGTTGCCCAACTCCTGGGCAGTGTTTCCTTTCTGGTGAGCTTTGCAATGCATAGTAGCCACCTTCTCGAGCAGCTGGATGGCTTCCAGGAACTTAAGAATCTCTTCAGCATGCTTTATAATTTTCCCTTGGGTGGACAGGAGTCCTCTTCTTTCCATATGGCCCCATGGGCATGGACCACCCCAAAGGTGTATTTAGAGTCCGTCCAGTTGTTTATCTTTTTGCCTTTGGCTAGTTCCAGCACTCTGGTTAAGGCTATTAATTCTGCTTTTTGTGCCAAGGTATCTGGGGCAGGGGCTGCGGAGTGGTTACAGCATACCCTGCTTTGCGGACGCCTTGTCGAACGAAGCTGCTCCCGTCTGTATACCAGGAGTCCTCCACGTCTGCTAAAGGTTCCTCCTTCAGATCGGATCTGCTACTGCTTCAATCGTTTCCAGGCAGTCATGTGATACCGATTCCCCTGTATTTCCACTGAGGAAAGATGCTGAGTTGACAATGTTAGTAACGACTACTTCCACTTCATCCTGTTCCACTAGAACAGCCTGGTACTTAAGAAATCTTTGGGGTGAGAGCCAGTGCCCCCCTTTTACCTCTAATACTGTAGATATGGTATGGGATAGCAACACTGTGATCCTTTGGCCTAATGTGAATTTGCGTGCTTCCTGAATGTTTAGCACTAGTGCTGCTACTGCCCTTAGGCAGCTAGGCCAACCTTTACTTACTTCATCAAGTTGTTTGGAGAAGTATGCCACTGCCCTTCTGTATGGTCCCACATTCTGAGCCAGGATTCCCAGGGCTAGTCCCTGCTTCTCAGGAGAACGAGAACAGCCAAAATGGTTCGGTTGTGTCCGGTAGCCCCAAGACAGGGGCCTCCATGAGCTTCCTTCTCTGTTGCTGGAACGCTTTATCTGCTTCCCCATTCCAAGTGAAGCTTCCCAGACCTGGATTTTAACAGTTCATAGCTTGGCCCTACCAGGAGCCCGTAGTTGTATATCCAGTGGTGACACCATCCCATCATTCCTAAAAATGTATGGAGCTCCTTAGCTGCCTGTGGTCGAGGGGTCTGGCAAATGGCCTCCTTTCTTGCTGTGCCTAGAGATCTTTGTCCAGCACTTATCTCGTACCCAAGGTAAGTCACCAGCTGCTGGGCCACTTGGGCTTTCTGTGGAGAGGCTCGATAGCCATTAAGTCCAAGGAAATTGAGCAGACTAACTGTCCATACTATGCATATCTTGTTTCTGTGGCTATTGATAAATATCCACATATTGTAGTATTATCCCAGCTCCATGTGATCATTCCCACTTCTCCAAATCCTTGGCTAATTGATTTCCAAAACGAGCGGGGGTATTCTTAAACCCCTGTGGTAACACAGTCCATGTTAATTGTGTCTTTATTCCAGAGTCAGGGTTTTCCCATTCAAACGCAAACAGCAACTGACTTTCAGGGCTCAAGGGTAGGCAAAAGAAGGCGTCTTTTAGGTCCAATACCATAAACCAGGCCAATTTGAGTGCTAAGTTGGTTAATAATGTGTATGGGTTGGCCACAAGAGGGTGCAAGTCTTCAACCATCCTATTGATAGCTCTGAGATTCTGCACTATCCGTATTTCCCATCTGGCTTTTTGACTGGTAAAATGAGAGTGTTATATTCTGATTCAGACTCTGTTAACAACCCAAATTTGATGAATCAGTCAATTATTGGCTGGATTCCTTCACTATCTTATTTCCTAAGGAGTTATTGCCTAATTCTCACAGGCTGCCTTCCTGTTTTAAGTTTTACTGTTATTGAGGAGGCATTTTTCACCCTTCCTCGTGTTTCCGAGGCCCATACTCCCGGATGTACTTGATTCTGGACTTCTTCAGGCACTCCTGGACTGACAGGAGTGTCTATAAGGGCCAGACTCTAAAGTTCAATTAGCTGATCATTCCCCACTTGAAATTCTATTTTTCCTCCCTCAAATGTTACTTTCACTTTCAACTGCTCCAATAGGTCTTGGCCTAATAGAGGTCTTGGGGAATTAGGCATATGTAAGAATTTGTATTGCCAATTGTTTTCCTAATTTCAATTTAAGGGGTTTTAAAAAGTACTCCTTTTCACTTTGGCCGATAACTCTTCTTACTGTTAAAATCATTATCCATAGGTGTTAAAGCCTCATTCAAAACCCAAAGTGTTGCTCCAGTATCTACTAGAAATTTTATATTCTGTTGTCGTTTCCCTAGCTTAATGTAAGCAGTGGATCTGCTAGGGTAGATTCCCCAGATCCTTGACAATCTTCTTTGACATGGGCCTGTATCCTCCCTTTCCTTTTTCATTTCTCCGGATATTCATTCTTCCAATATTCCCTTTGTTTACACCATGAGCACTGATCCCTTCTCAAAGGCCTCCTTGGTCCCATACTCCTGAATTCTTTATTTTCTTGTAACGCCGCTACCAACACCCGCTGGTCTCTTCTTCGACCATCCTCCTCTCTGTTGCTAAACACTCTCCATGCTTCATCTAACAAAGTCTCCAAATTCCTGCTTTCCACCGGCTTCAATTTCTGCAGCTTCCTCCGGATGTCCCTCGCTGATTGTCTGATGAACAGAGACACTAATTGCTGAGTGCCTACTTCCGATCCTGGGTCTAAAGGGATGTACTGCCTCATAGTATCCTGTAATTTATCCAAAAATTCCGAGGGAGTATGCCTTAGACCTTGCTAAATGGCATACAAAGTTGTGCAATTAATTGTTTTTGGAATAGCCCACTCCATTCTTCTCACAACCCAATCTCTGTATGTATTCAGCAACCTTACATGCGCCCCTCTATTAGGGATCCATCCTGGATCCTGTAAGGGGAAATGAGCTTTTATATCTTCCCCCGTATTCTTAAGAAAATCACTAGCCAACTCTTGGGCTGTTTTTAATATTAATTGTTTTTCTGACTCTGTCATATGGTCTAATAACAATTGAATATCACTGCAGTCAGGGTTATGTTGTTTTATCAGAAACTGGAAGTGTTTGATCACCCCCACAGAATCACTCCGATAGTTTTTCACCACATTTTTCCATGTTTCTAGATCAAACGAGGAGAAGGGAATTTTTATTAGGACAGGCTCTCCTCCTTGACATACAGCTTCTCTCAAGGGTGCCTGTACACTAACTCTTTCCTTTTTACTCGGGTATGTAAAGTGACCAGGCTATCGGGAGGAGTTCCTGGGTCCAAATCCTCCCGTTCCTTTTGTTGTGTTTTTGATGGCAGTTTATATTATTCTGGCAGCTCTCCCACCTTGGGATCCCTTACTTTTCCAGCCTTGTGGATCTTTGACCTATGCTACAGGCTGAACAGCACCTTTTCAGTTTTCCTTTTCCTTCTTTCATATTTTCCTTTTCTAGAGCCAAAACCATTGGGTATTGTGGGCTCTTTAATACACGATCAGTTTGATACTCAGGATGATTTTGGAGTGTCTGCATAGGAGACGTCATCCCATTTTCCTTCTGTCCTCAAAAACAACATCAGTTGCAACAAAGTATTATAATTCAAGGTTCCATTAAAGGGCCATTTTTCCCCATCATCTAATTTATACAGGGTCCACCACTGGTTACAGTATTTAGGTAAGGTCCTTTTATTCACAATTCCACCTGGTGTTCCTCTGATTTCCTTCCAATGGGCTAAGATGCAGCCCAGAGGGATCTTTTTCACTATACCCCCACTCTGTTTCCCTCCCATATTGTTAGCCTGGAGGGCTTATCCACATTCTGCTTCTATTGCCTCTGTAAGTTTCCTAGGTTCCCACAAAAAGTACTTTTAAGCTCACCTGAGCGCTCAATTCTGTCCCAGTCAGACCACTTCCCTTGACATTTACTACACCAGAAATCGTCTCCAAATTCCACCCAGACGTCTTGTCCACAACCAAAGCATTCAAAAACAAAGATTGGATTACAAGAAAAATCGTTGGGTCTGTGTATTGGACACCAAAAGTTAACCACAGGTTCAAACAATCCTGTTTTAAAATCTGACATACACTTCATTCGCTTCGCTTGCTCCAGCCGCTCTCCTCGTGGAGGACATGGAAGCGGGGATCAGAACTCCGCACTCACTTCGCAGCTGTGCTGCGTTTCACTTCTCTCATGCAGGCATACAGGCACAGAGACACGCAGTTACACACAGGGCCCCTGTCCTGGTTCGGGCTGGAATAGAGATCATGTTCATTTCGGTAGCTGGAGGAAAGCTGCAGCACACTGAGATTCCAGAGGCTCTCCAGGTCCGAGAGTCCTTGCCTGTGCGCGGGGGGTGGGGGGAGCACAGCTGGAGTGCTGGGCCCCGATTGGCTGATATTCCATGTCATGTGACATTACGCTCACTATATAAAGGAAGGAGTGAGACGGGAGGGGCTCTCACTTCCTGGAGTGTTGCAACAGTGTCTTTGTGTTCGGGATCACTGGCTGGGAGCAGGCGGGTGTCAGTCGGCAGGTGGTGAGCAGCTGAATTGTACATTACCCATTCATACTGTCACCACATTATTCTATTACTGTTATTAAACTGTTTTTATCTCAACCCGTGAGTCTCCCTTTGCCCCCCTGATTCCCTCCCCCTTCCCAAGTGGGGGGAGGGTAGGTGAGCGGCTGCGTGGCGTTTAGCTGCTGACCAGGTTTAAACCACAACAACTGTCACACAGGTTATCCATGAATGTGATACAGTGCTGCAATCAGGCAAGCCAAGAGGTTAAAACCTCTTTGGTATTGAGGGCTATGGTTAAAATATAGATATGGGGAGGCCTGGCAGAGTGATTACATCGCACTTCCACAATACTTGACATGGCAAACTTTATGTGCTCACAATGGTGGAAGCAACTACCGGGTGGGTGGAGACATAGGCCGTGCCCCATGTCACTGCCTGGAACACTATTCTGGGCCTTGAAAAACAAGTCCTGTGGCAACATGGTACCCCAGAAAGAATTGAGTCAGCTAATGGCACTCATTTTTGAAATAATCTCATAAACACCTGGGCAAAAGAACATGGCATTGAGGGGTATATCACATCCCCTACCATGCACCAGCCTCTCGGAAAATTGGGTGGTACAATGGGCTACTAAAGACCATGCTGAGAGCAATGGGAGGAGGAACTTTTAAACACTGGGACACACATTTAGCAAAGCCCACCTGGTTAGTCAAAACTAGAGCATCTACCAACCAGGATGGCCCTGCCCAGTCAAAATTCTACATACTGCAGATGGAGATAGAGTCCCAGTAATGCACCTTAAGAACATGCTGGGGAAGACTATTTGGGTTATTCCTACTTCAGGTAAAGGTAAGCCCATACGTGGAATTTCCTTTGCCCAAGGACCTGGATGCACTTGGTGGGCAATGCAGAAGGACGAGGAATTCCGATGTGTGCCTCAAGGGGACTTAATGTTAGGTGAAAATAGCCAATAAACTGTATTACATTAATCACCAAACAATCCTATAAATGCATTGCTATGGTTGACACATATTATGCTAATGGCATCATATTCATAAAGAAAAACACAAACTTCGATAAAGTCACGATTGGTTTCAGCAACTGATACCCATCGACTGCTGCAGACTGAGTACAGACAGCGTCAGATGCATCAGCCACCAGCTCCGACTGCAACAGAGACTGCATGCCATCCTCCTGCCAGGCCCAAGGACACCTGTGCCCTACCGACTGAGCATCCCTCCTCCTGCCTTAAGAGACTGCTATGACAGATGGAACCTGAAGCTATGGACCAAATGAACTCACTATACATTCTGCAGTATATAGACTGCAAGGACCAAGTGCACCCAGATCCTTGGGCAAAGGTAATTCCACCTATGGGCTTAAGATGGCCCATGGGCTAAGGGAATTATATCTGTGTGCACATGCCTAAGACCAGGGAAGAGGACAGTAATTAATTAGACTGTATGAGGAAATATGGAACCCGAGGATAATTCAAAGGATATGGAACAAGGGGTGGACATGGTCCTGGTTCAGACTGGAATAGAGTTCATGTTCCTTTTTGGTAGCTGTAGGAGTGCTGATGCACACGGAGATTTCAGGGACTGTCCAGCTCCCCGTGTCCTGCCTGTGCACAGGCTCACAAGAAGCAGAGAGGTAACACAGATGGAGCACCGGGCCTGGATTGGCCAATGTTCCATGTCATGTGATGTTATGCTCACCATATAAAAGAGGGGTGGGCGGGAAGGGGCACGCTCTCACTTTTGGGATTGTTGTCGAGGCATCTTTGTGTTTTAGGATCGCTGGCTGGGAGCCGGCTGGGTGTCAGTCGGCGGGCGGTAATGCAATTGCACTGTACATTACCCGTTCATACTGCCACCGTATTATTTTATCACCATTATTCAACTGTTCCTATCTCAACCCATGAGTCTCCCTTTGCCCCTCTGCTTCCTTCCCCATTCCCAGGTGGGAGCTGTGTGGTGTTTGGCTGCCGACCAGGCTCAGACCATGAGTTACACCCACTGGCAGACACACCAACATGACATGCACACACACCCGTCTTGCCTGTTGCTGGCCTCACCAAAGAACAGTTGGAAGAGCAACTGATGTCATCTACGTGGACTTGTGCAAAGCACTTGACATGGTCCCGCATGAAATCCTCGTCTATAAGTTGGAGAGACAGTGATTTGGCGGATAGACCACTCGGTGGATAAAGAATTGGTTTTATGGTCACACTCAAATTGCTGAGGTCACAGTCTCAATGTCCAATTGGAGAACAGAGATGAGTGTTATTCCTCAGGGGTTGGAGTTGGGGCTGGTATTGATTGACATCTTTGTCGCTGTCATGGACAGTGGGATCGAGTGGCTGGAGAAGTAGACCCATACAAACCTCATGAAGTTCAACAAGGCCAAGTTCAAGGTCCTACCCATGGCTTGGGACAACCTCACATACAAATAGATTCTGGGCAAGGAGTGGATTGAGAGCAGGCCTGCGGAGAAGGACTTGGGGGTGGTAGTTCATGGAAAACTAGCTGCGAACCAGCACTGTGCACTCGCAGGCCAGAAAACCAATTGTGTCCTGGGCTGCATCAAAAGAAGTGTGGCCAGCAGGTCAAGGTGGGGGATTCTCCCATTCTGCTCCGCTCTCATGAGACCGGCACTGTAGTCTGGTTTCCAGCTCTCGTGATCCAAACATAAAAAGGACATGGACATGCTCAAGCAGGTCCAGAGGAGGCCATGAAGATGACTGGGGGGCTGGAACACCTCCCTTGTGAGAACAGGCTGAGAGAGTTTGTTTTGTTCAGACTGAAGAAGAGAAGGCTCCAAGGGAGAAATTCTAGTGGCCTTCCAGGACTTAAACAGGGCTACAGGAAAGATGGGGAGAGACTATTTATCAGGGATTGCAGGGATAGGACAAAGGGTAATGGGTTTAAACTGAAAGAGGGTAGATTTAGCTTAGATAAAAGGAGGAAATTCTTTACTATGAGGATGGTGAAACACTGGAAGAGGTTGCCCAGAGAAGTGGTGGATTGCCCCTCCCTGGAACTGCTCTAGGCAACCTGTTCCAGTATCTCAGCATCCTCATCGTAAAACATTTCTTCCTTATTTCAAATCTAAATCTACCCTCTTTCATTTTAACACCATTGCCACTTGCCCTTCCAATACAGATCCTGGTGAGAAGTATCACTCCATCTTTCTTGACCTGTAACCACTATGTTTTCATCTCCAAACACCTTTGAGAGTACCCAGACATCACCCCAAGATGGGGTTTAGAGGACTCAAGCCCATGTGCAATGTGCTTAGATATAAACATTCTGGACTAAGTGTTGTGGAGACTTGGGACAGTCTAGGAGTAGCCCAAGAACCCTTGAAGGGTGGTTTGAGAGACGGTGGACTTTTTCTTCACAGTGGAAAACAGCATGAGAAAGAAATAATGTCATACTGTGCAGCTGGGGAAGTCCAGACTGGACAACAGGATAAATGCTGTGGTGCAACACATGACCCAGGAGGAGTACAGATCAGAACAAGACTTTGTTTTTCAAGGAAGATCCAGGGAGGATGGTGAGAGATCAGGAAAGAAAGGAAGATGCTCAGGGGGAGCGAGGTGAGACAGCCGGGGGGATGAGGACAGCCTGCAGGGAAAGAGGCGCAGGGCATGCAACCCCATAGGACAGCCTGTGGTGGAGATGACAGAGGGCTGTGGGAAAGCTGAAAGCCCCCAGTAATGTCAACCCCATCACGATTTTGGCTATGGATGCTGCCCCTGACACTGATGCCTGTGAGGAGGCACAGTCCCTTGCAGCACAGGGGCCTCATGGCCTCCTTGTGCATCCTCAGGAGCCTGGGAGGTGCACATCTCCATACCCCCTACCCCAGGAAGAGCCCTGAGGAATGTGGGAGGGACAGGATCTCCCTTCCCAGGGGCTGGGGGTCGTGGCTTGGCCATTTGGTTAATGGGCTTTGGGCTTGGAACTTTGCCTTAATGCAACACATTCAGGTTTACTCAGCATCAGAGCCACCTTTCCCTTTTAGTTCCCAACTTCTCATCACTGCCTCCAGATTTCTGCTCTAACAGGACCCTGAGGAGGCTTTGTCAACAGTGTCCCTCAGTGGGAGCCATTAACACTCCAGGAAATCTTGGAGTTTGAAAATAACTCTGACTTCTTCAGAGGTTTATTCAGCTTCTCTGTGTGCCTGAGGTTGACGGACTTGGCACCAAACCCTCCTGAGGGGTCATTAAACTGCCTTAGGCTGTTGCTGTGGTGCTGAGCTGGGCCGGGCTCCTGGGCCGGAGGGAGCTCCTGGCAAGTGGGCAGCGCTGCAGAGAGACAGCTCTGCCCAGGAGCAGCTCCTCTGCAAAGCGCAGCAGGGCTGGGGGCACTGCCTGCAGGCACCCAGGGCAGAGCAGCGAGGCACACACAGCTTCAAGGCAGCCTGGGCTGGGAGGCTGCTGAGAGCTCCGAGGAGGAGAAAGCGTCAGGGCCCTGGCCACAGTAAGTCTGGGGGTGCAGGGCAATGCAGCTGCAGCTCGGGGAGGGATCTGGGGAAGGCGGCAGAGCCGCCAGGAATCTGCCTCCTGCCTAAAGGAGGAGGAGGAGGAGGAGGAGTAGCTGCTCCTGAGCTCGGCTTCCCTGGTGCCCCCTGCGAGGGCCAGGGCATGAGGGCTGCTTTCTGGCGGGGCCGGCTGCAGGGGTGTGCAGCCGGGTGTGCAGGCAGGGGTGCCCAGGGCTGTCCTTCCCAGCAGGGTCCCTGCACCCAGGGGGCTGTGTGCTGGGGCAGGGACTCTGCCGCCTGCCAGGGTCAGCACTCAGCCTGCCCGGGGAGCTCCCCACGGCGCTGTGGGGAGAAGCTGTGGGGGGAAGGAGAGACCCCGCCAGGGCAGGCTCCTTCTGCTCTCCAGAGGCTGCTGCTGCATGGATCAGGGATGCTCACAGATTCAGCTCATGCCCAGCTCATTTCCCAGGGAATTTGTCACAAATACTTCCAGCTCAGAGATTTCATGCTTCTGTTGGTTCTTTCTAGACTCTCTACTTCCTATTTTCTCTGACACTTCTTGGTGGGAAAAGGAAATACAGCTGTGTAGATGAGAGTGGGGTCTGACACACTTAAGCTTTCACAATGATAATTATATGAACCTCAGAAAGTGCCTTCAGCCCCCACCAGCCTACAGAACACACCAGCATCACCTTTCCTTTTTCATCAGGTTTGCGTGGGCTGTGCTTTAAGCCCTGCACACACAGAGATACTGCAGGGCAGAGCTGTGCTCACAGGGGCTGGGATGGGGACTGTGAGCACTGGCAGGGAGGAAACATGGGCTCAAAGACAGAACTGCCAGCCTGGACACCTCAAGGCAGTGGAGACATGGGCAGGGAGGGAGGGAAATGCTAAGGGAAACCCTGCTGCAGGGCAGACTCCTTCCCTGAGCAACACTCCTCTTGTCTCCTCTGCCACCCAGCACAGCCCTTAGCCCGTGGCTCCTGGCCGTTAGTCACCTCCTGGCCCAGCAGCCCAGCAGAAGGGATGAAGTGCATCTCTGCTGCCAGGGGCCCAGTTCCTGCTGAGCAGGGCCTGAGGGCGACTGTCCTGCATTGCTGCTGTCTGGGAGGTGCTGTGCAGAGCTGCCGAAGGGAAAGGCTTTCCTGAGAGCCCGTCTGTCCCTCTCCTTGCCTTGCTCAGATGCCCTTGGTGTTGCTGACAAGCTCTCTGGGAAGGGGGGTTCCAGCTGCAGAGTCAGGCACAGAGCTTGGGAGCCCTCCTCTGCAGATGTGCCCCCAGCAATGAGGTGTCCCAGCTTTCCTCTAAGCCGTGAAGCTCTGGGCAATGCAGTCTGTGAGGCTGGGCCAGGAGCCGGCTCTCCCTTAAGAAGTTGCCGTGGTTCGGACCCTTGGCTCTCTCCTTGGGGTGTCCATCCCAGCTGTCTGCTGCTTCCAGAGGACTCTGTGAGCTGTGGGTGTCATTGGCTAAAGTGGGGTGCTGAGACTTGGGGAAAGGGTGAGTCATCTGGTGCTCTGCAGAGGATCCCTCTGCTCTCAGCAGTGTCTGGTTGATTTTCAGGGTAACATGGGAGTGTAATCACCCTTGAACTCAGAAAGGTGTAATTCAGGGCAGACGGGAACAAGACAGAAAGACAGACCAGCTGCCCTCACTCTGCACTAAGGCACAGAAAATCCTCTTGCCTCACTTGACTCACTCTGCTCTCCCTGAGTGCAGCAGAAAACCCTCTCAGCCTGTCTTCTGCTTTCCCCATTCCTCACCACTGGTAGAGCAAAGGCTGACAAGCCCTTCTGGGTTAGGGCAGGTTTTTCTGACAGAGTCACACAAAGAGCTGACTCCTTGGCAGACAACATGCCAAAACCCTTCCCCTCATGAAATGCTTGTCCAGCACCTACCACAGCTCCAGCTACAGAGCTGAAGGAAGATCTCAAAAAGGGGGGTGCCATGTAGTGGCTGGGATGGGATAAGGACAGAGGGTGTTGATATTTATAAGAGAAATATACCCTAATGTGTTGTCATCTTTCCTCCTTGAACAGGCTCATATGTCCAGACAAAGCAAATGTTAAATAACAGATCCATCACCCACTTCCTCCTCCTGGCATTTGCAGACATGCGGGAGCTGCAGCTCTTATACTTCTGTTTCTTCCTGGGCATCTACCTGGCTGCCCCTCCTGGGAAACGGCCTCATCATCACAGCCATCGCCTGCGACCACCATCTCCACACCCCCATGTACTTCTTCCTCCTCAACCTCTCCCTCCTCGACCTGGGCTCCATCTCCACCACTCTCCCCAAAGCCATGTTAAATTTACTAACAGACACCAGGGACATCTCTTACTTGGGATGTGCTGCACAAGTATTTCTGTTTCTATTTTTGTTACCATCAGAGTTTTCTCTTCTCACCATCATGGCCTATGACCGCTACGTTGCCATCTGCCAACCCCTGCACTACGGGACCCTCCTGGGCAGCAGAGCTTGTGTCCACATGGCAGCAGCTGCCTGGGGCGGTGGGTTTCTCTATTCTCTCCTGCACACTGCCAACACATTTTCCCTACCATTCTGCCAGGGGATTGCTGTGGACCAGTTCTTCTGTGAAATCCCCCAGATCCTCAAGCTCTCCTGCTCAGATTCCTACCGCAGGGAAGTTGGGCTCCTTGTGGTTAGTGTCTGTTTAGGATTTGGGTGTTTTGTTTTCATCGTGCTGTCCTATGTGCAGATCCTCAGGGCCATGTTAAGGATCCCCTCTGAGCAGGGACGGCACAAAGCCTTTTCCACTTGCCTCCCTCACCTTGCTGTGGTCTCCTTGTTTGTCACCACTGGCATGTTTGCCTACCTGAAACCCCCCTCAATCTCCTCCCCATCCCTGGACCTGGTGGTGTCATTTCTGTATTCGGTGGTGCCTCCAGCAGTGAACCCCCTCATCTACAGCATGAGGAACCAGGGGATCAAGGATGCACTGAAGAAGCTGATTCAGTCAATTTCCTCTCTGCAGCAATAAAATGCCTCTTTTTTCTTCAGAACTGTTTCAAATTCATCTCTGAATCCTACCGTACATTGATCATTTTATTTGTCTAAATCTTTTTTTTTCTAGAAATATCTGCAGTCACTCTTCTTCCTCAGAAACATGAACCAGCTTCTCTGATCCAGAGCCCTTTGTGCGTGTGTCTGGTAGGACGGGACAGCTGGCCTCCCATGCCACATAACCATAATAAAAGGGGATTTTCTTAGTACCGATGTCTGGAGGTTGGTCTCTTGTTCCAAAGCTGAGGTCAGGAACAGGCTGAAGGAATTGCCCCTCTGAGCGTGCTGCTGTGCTGGGGTTCTCCAGGGGTTCAGGGCAGGAGGGCATGGGGGGATGTGTTAGGGAATAGGCCTGTGCTGCCCCTTCACGTGGGGGTGCCCAGTGCAATGGAAATGATGGCTGATCCATGGGGATCTCCCTGGGACCATCTCCCCATGGCTTTCAGCCACCACTGCCCTGCAGAGCAGCACCGCCAGCTCAGGGCCGTGCCTGAGGTGACATCCCGCGACAAGAGCAGACCTATTTCTGGAGGCACCAGTTTGGGCAGCTTTTCTCTGGCTGGCACAGCAGGAGCTGCCTGGGGAGCCCCCAGTGCAGGAGTCTTGTGCTGGGGAGAGGGATGGGCACAAAGGGGCTGCCAGCACTGGGCAATCAGGATCTCTTGGAGAGAAGAGCAGCAGAGAGAGGGAGACGCTGGCCTGCGTCTGCTCATGCCATGGCTGGCGCCAGCCCTGGGGCTGATGGGGAGGCTGAGAGCCCTCTGTGCCCCAGGAGCTGCTGTGACCTTCCGAGGGGCTGGGGCTGTGGGGTGAGTGCCCAGAGCTCTGCAGCACCCCCCAGCCTATCTCACTGGCCATTTCCATCACTGGCTGCTCACCCAGGTTTATGGGTGAGCGTTGCTGCTAAACCATCTCCATCCTCCTGCTGGTCTCAGTGCCTGTATGGGGGGACCAGCCAGCCCTGTCTGGCCTCTCTTCTGGCGCAGACCCCGCCAGACCCCAGAGAAGGGCTGTCTGCACTTGCTGTGAGGTTGCGCTCTGTCCTATTTTTCCAGTTCATCAGTGAAGACGTTTAACAGATCAGGACTCAGTATGGACCCCTGGGGTACATCGCTGGTGATCAGCTCCCGAGGGGACTTTGTGCTATGGGTCATGGCCTTCTGGACCCGGCCTTTCATCCTGTTTCCAGTCCACCTCACTCATGCCTGTGAGGCTGTGATGGGATTCAGTGAGAAAAGCCTTATTAATATTGAGCTGAAACACGTTCCCTGCTCTCCCCTCATCCACCAGCCGAGGCATCTTACTGCTGTGGTGGGCTAACCGTGGCTAATAACCCAACTCCCACCCAGCTGCTCGCTCACTCCCTCTCCCACCCCAGTGGGATGGGGAAGAAAATAGGAAGAATGGGAATGAGAAGGCTCCTGGGGGGAGACAATGACAAGGACATCACTTCCCAGTTCCCATTGCGGGCAAGACTTGACTTGGGGGAGCTTAACTCACTCCTTCACTCTAGGCTCCTCTCCCCATCCCGAGCAGTGCAGGGGTGTTTGGGATGGGGTGTCACAACCAGCACATAACAGTTTTTATCTATTATTCCTTCTTTTCCCCAGTTTTGCTCTGCTCTGGCACTGGTCCTCCATGGGCTACAGGGAGATCTGCTCCACCATGGAGCACCTCCTCCTCTTTCTCCTACATTGGTGTTCCCTCCGTTGTTTCTCAATATGTTTGTTCTCTCCACCTTTACCAGTCTGGTGTTTGCTGCCAGTTCCTGAAGAAGTTTTCACAGGGACATGACCAGATTTGCTGATGGGCTTCTCAGTGTCCTGCGCTGAGTCTATTGTGGAGCTGGAAACAGCTCTGTCTGGCACAGGGCAATCCCTGGCCTCCTCCCACAGAGGCCACCCTTGCAGCCCCTCCGGCCACCAACCCCTTGTCACGTACACCCCCCACAGTCATCCACTGTGGAAAGTGGAGGTTCAGAAGACTTATTTAGGTTTTTTTCTGTTGAACTATGAACCTTTATTATTATATGTTGGCAATAAAAAAACAACTTCCTGTGACAGAAAGACTAGAGCTGAAAAAACCCCGGTGGCTGATAGGACACACGTCAGTGTTGGGGACATAGTCATCAAGATTGGCCATATAGTGTGTGACCTCACTGAGCTTGCTTTTCCTACATGCTTTTTCAGACTCCATCAGGGCACATGCAGGGTCAATATAAATTGGAGAATGTAGATATTCCTTGATCTAGAAGATGAAAACTGAACAAAATTGCAAAAACAAGATAACAAACAAACAAACAAACAAACAAACAAACAAACAAACAAAAAAAACCAACAAACCAAAAAATTTAATATTAATATCTTCTTTGTTTAGGCTACATTCTGGAAATTCCTTTATTTGCAAGAATTGAAAAATTAATAAAAATTATGCACAGAGATGTTGCTTCTTAGAGCACATGGCTGTCTCCACCACAAGCTGTCCTACAGCATCTTGCACCTCTGTTCCACACCAGGCTGGAGGCGTCAACACAACTAACCCACCTCTCTCTCCACTCAGCATCTCCCCTCCTTTACTGACATCTCTCCATCATTGCTGCCTTTGCTTCTGTAGCAGGTTCCAAGGAGCTCCGTCACCTGCCCTTCATCAAAGGGTGCATTGCTGAGGGTCAGCTGAAGCTTGTCCAAACCTTGGAATGTTATTCCAGGTGCTCTTCCAAATGAGCAACCCTGAACAGACAGAAGGTGTAAAACCAACTCCTGGAGGGAGATACTTTGTCTTGCTATAGAGATCTTGCAGTAACATAGCCTAGCAGAGCAACTGCCTGCCCTTGCTTCCCTTTCTCCAGTGGCCATGGTTTTGCTTGGCAGACACCCTTCCTTGCACCACAGGTCTTCCCTTGACGATAATGTATTTGTGGGGCAGGGAGGCTGGGTCAGCACAGGGACAGGGCTGGCTCTGACAGGGACCATGAAGCAGCTGCCAGGAGGTGACAGCAAGGACAGCTTACAAAGGACAAATTTCTATGTCTTGACTTTACTCTCCTTAGGAAGGAAAAGCTTGCCAGGAGCCAGTGGTTGCAAGGACAGTCAAAAGCAAAAGGAAGAGCTTCAATCGCTCATTAGAGACCAAGGCTGAAGAGGGAACATGCAGGGCTACTGCTGAATGGGAAGGCTGATTTAATAACAGCAGAGGCAGGTGGGGCTGGGGCACTCAAAGCCCTCTTTGCCTGAGTCTTTTCTGAAAAGGTCTTCAGGTCTCTGTGCTGAGGGAAAGGGCTCCACGAGCAGGAGAGCACGCATTGGCAGGAACCTCAGGCAACCCAGCAAGGCCAAGTGCCCGTGTGTGACCCTGCAGGACATCCCCCTGGCAATGGCACAGGCTGGGAGCTGCCTGGCTGGGAGAAGCCCCGTGGGAAAGGTCTTGGTGGGTTGGAGAGGAGGCAGCCATGTGCCCTGGCAGCAAGGGAGGCCAGCTGCACTTTGTGGCCAGCAGGATGGCCAGGAGATCAAGATAGGGGCTTGTCCAGGTTACTGTGTCTGGATTGCAGATCCCCAGTACAGGAAGGATGTTGGCAAGCTGGAGGGGGTGCACTGAATGGCCCTCAATATAGGCTGGTGTGGGAACACTGGAACTACTCACAAATAATTTCAGGGGGGCGGGGAATGATTTAGCCCCACAAAAATCAGGAGTTTTGGGGATTCAGACTGTCACCACTCCCAAAAATGAAAGATATTGGGGGGGAGAAAACCCAAACCACCACCTATATAATGGGGGGGGGGAGGGGCAGGCAAACCAAAGTGGAAGGTTGTGGGGGGGTCAGAGATCCCAACAGCCTACCAAAATGGAAGACAGAGTAGGGGGGCAACCAAAACTGAATTAAGTGGAGCGTCAACTGACCACACAACCCTTTCAAAATAGGGGTTTGGAGGGTCTCAGGGATCAGCCCAAAAATAATTGGGTGTTGTTTGCAGGAAACACTGTAGCGCCCTGCAAATTCGGGCTTGTGGTTCAAACAACACAAAACCCCCCTCAAATTATTTGGGGGGGGAGTGTCAGGGGACCCTGTGGCCCCTCCCAAAATGAGGATTCATGGGTCTCAGGGTCCCCCAGAGTGCTCATCCATGTCAAAGAGTTTCCTCTCCTCTGCTACTGTGGGATCATTTTTGGAGGACAACGGCCACATTGGACAGGAGCAAGACTTTGGCTACATCGCAAAAGGGACGTGAAAAGAGGGAGGAGAACTGAGAGAGCTCTACAGCTGGTGAATGATGAGAACATTTTGACCTTCATCAGCCAGAAGCCTTGGGAGTAGCGAACAGGAATGTAGAAAAACAAGATAAGGATGCTGAGCTTTGTCTGAAGAAAACATGCCAGGCTATGGTTGATGGGAAACATCTGGTCGTTTCTTAAACAGTGGAAAGTTTTCTACCTTGTGCTAAAAGTGTACAGAACATTGTGTTTGTGCTTGTAAGATTTAATTAACCAATAGGCTTTAGGATACCAGTAACTAACTTGTAGCCAATGAATTGTCTGGTGTATTATGGACAGAGGGTAGTGACCAATCAAACGTTAGTCTTGGGCGTGTGAACAGTGTGTGAGGAATGCATGTAACCAATCCAGCCTTCTGTTTATGTCTGATCAGTTGTTAGGCAGACATATAAGCGCACTTGTATCGGCAATAAACGATTTTGATTTCTGAGTCTTATAGAGTTGTCGGAGTCTGTCATTCTCCTCATGCCACCATGCCTGGGAGGTGGGGTCATGAGTGAAATCATAGGGCAGGGGAACCACCCCCTCACGGATGTCATAACCCACCAGTGACATCACAACCCAGGGTTGGGGAATCCCCATCAGAACTAAGTGAGACTCTGATACTGCAATTCCATTGTGGATCCCCACCTCAACCCCATGAGCTCCCCTGTGATGCCATAAGCCCACTCCCACTACACAGGGGTCAACTATGATGTCACAACACTGGTAGGGAGCCCCAAGAGCTTGCTATGACATCTCAATCCTGATGCAGAACACCAAAGGTCCTTTATGATGTCACAGCCCTGGTGGGGAACCCCAAGGGTCCTCTATGATGTCACAATTGTGGTTGGAAACACCAGAGGGTCCTCTGTGACGTCACAAACATGGTGGGGAACGCTGTATTCTTTGCTCCACTGACTCTGTCCCCAGTAAAACATATTTTGAAATATACGTGGGCTTGTTTCTCACAACTGGGGGCTCACCCGGGATACAGAATTCATCACCCCCAGCCTCTCTCACTGGCCACTTCCAGCACTGGCTGCTCACCCAGGTTTATGGGTGAGCGCTGCTGCTAAACCATCTCCATCCTCCTGCTGGTCTCAGTGCCTGTATGGGGGGACCAGCCAGCCCTGCCCGGCCTCTCTCCTGGCGCAGACCCTGGCAGACTGAAGAGAAGGGCGGTCTGTGAATCCCCACAGGGGACACAGTTGGGGTATGGAAAGGGTTGGATAATGGGGGAGTCTGCAAAATGTGCCTTATGAGGTTATGTCCTGCCAGGGCTATGGGGGGGATGATGAACTGATTGCTCTCACTGGCAATGTAATGGGGGGAACTTCAGAAACACCTGAATACACCAACAAGCCCATGACAGTTTCATTCCCACTTCAAAAATATAGACTTATACATCCATTTCTAAAACACATTTCCTATTTATATTTTGAATGGAGAAATTGATTCCAAGACATATTTCTATTAAGACACTTAATGTCTCCATTGCATCTAAACAGAGCTGAGAGCAATGCTGGTTGAAGAGGTTACATAGAGCCCACTAGTGTTTCCTTGCTATCAAGCAAAGAAAGCATTTGTAGCATTTCCCTCATATGTCCCCTGGGTTTGAGCTGGCCAAATCTGTATAGGGTGGACAATGGCACAACATCACGGCCCTCCAAGTGCCAGACCCCAACATATACACAGAGGCCCAGGGCACAGCCAACAAAAGGAAATGTCCTTCCTATCTGATAACCTGATAAACTTCTCCAGTGTGACTGGCTTGGTAGAGGAGTAGAAATTGTCCACCTGGACTTCAGGGAGGCTTTTGGCAGTGTCTCCCAGAGAATCCTCATCGATGAGCTGGTGAAGCAGAGGCTGGAGAAGCAGACAGTGAGGTGGTTGAAACCTGGCTGAACGGCCGAGCCCAGAGAATGGTGGTCAGTGGCATCAGGTCTCGATGGAGGCTGGTCACCAGTGGGGCACTACAGGGGTCAATACTGGCTCCAGTCCTGTCCCTCCAAACCTCAACTTTACTGTGATTTGATGGTCCTGTGACATCCTTTCTGGGAAATCAGTGCTGCCGGGCACCTCTCTGAAGTGCCAGTGCACTGATGTGCGGGGCGTGAAGAAGGAGGAATTAGACGTCTGTGTGTGGTTCCAGTGGGCTACAGGCTCATGTGGAGAGCAGCGTGGGTGTGAGATAGCACACAGCAGGAGCGCGGGCAGGGACGGACAGGCCTGTAAGGCAAGGAGGGGCAGTTGCCCTTTACGACAGAGCGAGTGGCGGGAATGGCTGGATCTCTGCCTTGGGACAAGTGATGGGCCTCTGCGAGCTCATGGGTCAGGGTGAGCAAGCAGAGCAACACTGTCCTGAGTGACCACCAGAACAGAGAGAACCCAGGTCATGGACTAAAAGAACTCTGGACATTCTGTGGACGTTTCACAGGGGTGGTCCATGGACTAAGGGGTTGATATCTGCGTACAAATCAAAGGAGGGGAAGGAGGATGATGGTTAATGAGGATGGACGGGATAGTGTGAGAGCTGAGCATGCTAGAAATAGTACAGAATGTGGGCTGGAGGTTGTCCAGGGTTTTGCTGGGATGTAGGTAATATAGATTAGATATAGTCCCCAGGTTGGAATTCTTGCACAGGATTCCACACCACCACCCTCCAGAGTCTAACTAAAGTTTTTCCAAAGGAAAGCCAGTAATTATACACTTGTTTTCTTGTTACATGCATATTTGGATTGGGTTTCAGCGTCTCTTATGGTTTTCCATAAAGTAATTCATAGGGGCTGGCTGAGAACTCACTCCTCAGTTGTATTCTAATATGCAGTAATGCCAGTGGGAGTGCTCGAGGCCATTTCAAGTTAGCCTCTTGACTTCTTTTGCTAATTTGTCTCTTTAAAGTCTAATTAATTCTTTCTACTTTTCCACTGGATTGTGGTCTCCAGGGAGCATGCAAGACCCAGGTCATCCCTAGAGCTTTGCTCATGTCCCGAACCACAGTTCCTATAAAATGCCGATTCCTATCTGACGATATTCCAATGGGCACCCCAAATTTTGGGGTTATTTCTTATAAAAGCCACTTAACTGTTTCTTTAGCTTGATTTGTGTGACTGGGAAGGGCTTCCGGCCATCCATAAAAAAGTGTCAATCCTAGAGATAACATACTGATAAACTTTGCATTTGGGTAATTCTGTAAAATCAATCTGCCAATAGTCACCAGGTTCTACTCCTGTTTTTGATTTACCCATTTGAACCCTTTTTTGTACCACCGGATAATTCTTTAAACATAGTTTGCAGTTTGCAGCAACTGATTTAGCCATTTCTAACATTCTTCCTGCTACTATGTGCCTCTTCAGGAATGTCACCAGGGCTTCTACACCCCAAAGGCATTCCTGATGTTTTACCTGTTAGTATTGCCCTCATAATTAATGGGGGCACAACCACCTGACCTTCAGAGGTTGTCCACCATCCCTCTGGATTTTCTCTGCACTTAGGAATTGAGCTAATTTCTCATCTTCTTTTGAATGTGTTGGTGGTTCCTTAGGGACAATTACAGTTCGAGTAGGAATTACTGCCATTTGTAACCCTCATTGTTGAGCTGCATTCTTAGCAGCTGGGTCTGCCAATCTATTTCCTTCTGCTACTATTGTATTTCTGGATTGATGTACTTTACAGTGCATGATTGCTATTTGGGCCAGTTCTTGAACCACCAGTAACAATTGTAAGATATCCTTTTGATGCTTAATATTTGCCCCCTGGGAGGACAATAGTCCTCGTTCTTTCCATAGAGCTCCATGGACATGGACTACTCCAAAAGCATATTTTGAATCTGTCCATATGTTCACTAAAGAAAGCAAGAAAGAAAGCAAGAAAGAAAGCAAGGAAAAAAAGCAAGAAAGCAAGAAAGCAAGAAAGCAAGAAAAAAAGCAAAATAGAAAGCAAGAAAGCAAGAAAGGGAGAAAGGGAGAAAGAAAGAAAGAAAGAAAGGGAGAAGAAAGCAAGAAAGAAATTAAGACAGGAAGCAAGCAAGCAAGCAAGCAAGAGAGAAAGAGAGAAAAGGAGAAAGGGAGAAAGGGAGAAAGGGAGAAAGAAAAAGCAAGAAAGCAAGAAAGCAAGCAAGCAAGCAAGAAAGAAAGGAAATAAAGGAAGAAAAGGAAAGAAAGCAAGAAAGCAAGCAAGAAAGCAAGAAAGCAAGAAAGCAAGAAAGAAAGCAAGAAAGCAAGAAAGCAAGAAAGCAAGAAAGCAAGAAAGAAAGCAAGCAAGAAAGCAAGAAAGCAAGAAAGAAAGCAAGAAAGAAAGCAAGCAAGAAAGAAAGCAAGCAAGAAAGAAAGAAAGAAAGAAGAAAGAAAGAAAGAAAGAAAGAAAGAAAGAAAGAAAGAAAGAAAGAAAGAAAGAAAGAAAGAAAGAAGAAAGAAAGAAGAAAGAAAGAAAGAAAGAAAGAAAGAAAGAAAGAAGAAAGAAAGAAAGAAAGAAAGAAAGAAAGAAAGAAAGAAAGAAAGAAAGAAAGAAAGAAAGAAAGAAAGAAAGAAAGAAAGAAAGAAAGAAAGAAAGAAAGAAAGAAGGAAAGAAGGAAAGAAGGAAAGAAGGAAAGAAGGAAAGAAAGAAAGAGAATTAACCTGACCAAGTGTAAATTAGTGCAAGGTAGCACTCTGCTTGTGTTGTAGACATGGTGGTCAATGTCAATTCAATCAGTATTTGCAATGTAAGCCATCCTCAAGTCGCCCTTCCAAAGCAGTTCACATGAAGGCTGCTCTTGTAAAAGTCTCCTTTTGTGTCCCCAGGAGGCATGGGCACTGTTGATTTCCCTCTCCAGAGAGTGGCAGAGGCTGGATCCCCTTCTCAGGACAGACTCCTTGCCAGGGAGTCACAGGCATGGGGGTAGCTCACCTGATTTTCACTGGTAATTCACACAGCATCTCTTTTGGTGTACTTGCTATTTTTCTGTGACTACTCTGAAAAACACTGAAGAATCAGAAAAAAAACAAAAACAAAAACAAAAACAAAAACCCAAAAACAAATAAACAAACAAAGTGATAGAAATTAATCATCAACACAGGGAGTTGGAACCAGATGATCTGCAAAGGTCCCTTCCAATCCAAACCATTCTGTGATTCTGTGATTTTATGACAAGCACCAACCTGAAGTGTCCCAGAGAGGAGCTCCATATATGTGAGCCACATTAAACAGGCCATGCCTCACTCCCCATCTTCCCTGGCAGTCACAGAATCATAGAATCATTTAGGTACAAAAACACACTTCAGTTCATCATATCCAGCCATTATCACATTGCCAAGCCCACCACTAAATGTGGTCCCTCTGTGCCACATCTACATGTCTTTGAAATACCTCCAGGGATGGTGACTCAACAACTTTCCTGGGCAGCCTGTTCCAACATTTGAAAACTCTTCAATTGAAGAAATGTTTCCTCATATCCAATCTATACTTGCCCTGAATCAACTTGAGGCCATTTCCTCCTGTCCTTTCACTTGTTACATGGGAAAAGAAACTGACCCAGACCTCACTGCAACCTCTTTTCAGGTAGTTCTAGAGAGTGATAAGGTCTCTCCTGAGCCTCCTTTTCTCTAGGCTAAACACCCCAGTTCTCACAGCTGCTCCTCGTAGGACTTCAGCACCTTCAATATGCTTCTGCGGACATGCAGCAGCACCTCAACGTCTTTCTTGTAATGAGGGGCCCAAAACTGATCCCACTATTCAAGGTGCAGCCTCACAGTGCCCAATACAGAGGAATGATCACTGCCCTAATCCTGCTGGCCACAGAAATTCTAATATAAGGCAGGATGCTATTGGTTTTCTTGACCACCTGGGCACTCTGTTGTCTCATTTTAAACCAATTGTTAACCAACATCCCCAGGTCCTTTTCTGATGGGCAGCTTTTCAGCAACTCTTGCATAAGCCTGTAGCCTTGCATGGGGTGGATGTGCCCAGAGTGCAGGATCTGACAATGAGCCTTCTTTAATCTCATAAAATCGGCCTTTCCCATCACTCCAGCCTGTCCAGACCCCTCTGTAGAGCCTTCCTAGATTGCAGCACATCAACACTCCAGCACAACTTTGTGTTGTCTGCAAACTTACTGATGGTGGACTTGATCCCCTCATCCAGATCACTGATAAAGATATTAATGAGAGCTGGCCCCAATACTGATCCCTGGGGAACAGCACTTGTGACCGGCCACCAGCTTGATTGAACTCCATTCACCACTACTCTTTGGGCCTGGCCAGATGCCCAAGTAAGGACATTACAGTCTGGATGGCTGGTTTGATGGTGGGGTTCAGAAGTTCATGGTGAATGAATTTTTCTCTGCAGGCAGATCAGTAACACATGGAGTACTGCAAGTGTTCACCCTGGGATCTGTCCTGGCAAACATCTTTACCAAGGACATGGAAGAACTGAAAGAGTGCACTCTCACTAAGATTGAAGATGTCACTGAATTGTGGAAGTAAGGGTCAATATGCTGGAGTGCAGAGTTGCCATCCAGGGAGATCTAGAGAGGCTGAGATGTTGTGGACTAATCACAGTAGACTGCTTAGGCTCACACAGCCACTCACTCACTCCTCCCCAGTGGGATGGGGGAGAAAATTGGAAGGGTGAAAGTGAGAAAACTCATGGGTTGAGGTAAAGACAGTTTAATAAATAAAACAAAGCTGTGTACAAGTGTCAAGCACAATAAAGAAATTCATTCACTACTTCTCACAGGCAGGCAGGTGTTCAGCCATCTCCAGGAAAACAGGGCTTCATCATGCACAGAGGTTATTTGGGAAGACAAGCTCTGTCACTACAAATATCTTCCCTTATGCTTTACCTGTATTTTTTATTACTGAGCACACTGTCATACAGTATGGACCATCCCTTTGGTTAGCTGAGGTCAGCTGTCCCAGTTGTGTCCCCTCCCAGCTTCTTAAACACCCCCAGCCTACTTGCTGTCAGGGTAAGTTTTCCCCATTATGATGCCAGTGAGAGCAATCAGATCATTGTCCCCCCCCGTAGATCCAGCAAGACATAACCTCATAACATACTATTTGCAGGCTCCCTCAGTATCCAACACTCTCCCAGCCCCAGCTGTGTCCCATGTGGGCATTCACAGACCTCCCTTCTCTTCAGTCTGCCAGGGTCTGCACCAGGAGAGAGGCCGGGCAGGGCTGGCCGGTCCCCCCATACAGGCACTGAGACCAGCAGGAGGATGGAGATGGTTTAGCAGCAACGCTCACCCATAAACCTGGGTGAGCAGCCAGTGCTGTAAATGACCAGCTAGATAGGCTGGGGGGTGATGAATGTCCTGGGCCACCTTTCCAGTCTGGCCATGCCACCAAGAGCACAAAGTGGCACCCTCTCTCCTCTGCCTTCATATCTTTGATCCCTGTCATGAGCCCTGGCTCCGCACCACAAATCCCCTGGTGTGAGTGCTCACCCTGCATCTTCACACAGTATAAGATGTACACTGGTGTTTTTCTCTCCAAGGCACTTTCCACCCCAGCCCAGCACCTCCCCAGCACTCCCCATGCCCACCACACTCTCCCCAGACCATCCCAGCCCAGTACAACATCCCAGTCTTGGCTGGCCCCAGGGCATTGCCCAGCGCAGGGTGCTGCAGAGCTCTGGGCACTCACCCCACAGCCCCAGCCCCTCGGAAGGTCACAGCAGCTCCTGGGGCACAGAGGGCTCTCAGCCTCCCCATCAGCCCCAGGGCTGGGGCCAGCCATGCCATGAGCAGACGCAGGCCAGCGTCTCCCTCTCTCTGCTGCTCTTCTCTCCAAGAGATCCTGATTGCCCAGTGCTGGCAGCCCCTCTGTGCCCGTCCCTCTCCCCAGCACAAGACTCCTGCACTGGGGGCTCCCCAGGCAGCTCCTGCTGTGCCAGCCAGAGAAAAGCTGCCCAAACTGGTGCCTCCAGAAATAGGTCTGCTCTTGTTGTGGGATGTCACCTCAGGCACGGCCCTGAGCTGGCGGTGCTGCTCTGCAGGGCAGTGGTGGCTGAAAGCCATGGGGAGATGGTCCCAGGGAGATCCCCATGGATCAGCCATCATTTCCATTGCACTGGGCACCCCCACGTGAAGGGGCAGCACAGGCCTATTCCCTAACACATCCCCCCATGCCCTCCTGCCCTGAACCCCTGGAGAACCCCAGCACAGCAGCATGCTCAGAGGGGCAATTGCTTCAGCCTGTTCCTGACCTCAGCTTGGGAGGAAGAGACCAACCTCCAGATATTGGCACTGAAAAAATTGTTTTATTACAGATATGTGACTAGGAAGGCCAGCTGTACTGTCCTACCAGACACAATGCACAAAGTCCTCTCTGTCAGAGAGGCTGGTTCATGTCTCTGAGGAAGAGGAGTGGATACAGACATTTTAGGAACAAACAAGAGTTTCACAAATAAAATGCTTACTGCACAGAAGGTTTCAGATAAGAATTAGAAATGACTTCTGAAGAGACACGGGCGGCTTATCCCTGTTGAGAGTCAGCTGAGTGAATCAGCTTCTTCAGTGCGTCCTTCATCTCCTGGTTCCTCATGCTGTAGATGAGGGGGTTCACTGCTGGAGGCACCACCGAGTACAGAACTGACACCACCAGGTCCAGAGATGGGGAGGAGATGGAGGGGGCTTCAGGTAGGCAAAGATGGCAGTGCTGATTGAAATGGGATATTAACCAAAATTGGTATTATGCTTGCACGAGATAGATATTGCTATGTTTGTATTGCTCAGCCGCTATCTTCTGTTTAGTACAAAGCCTCCCCTCCACCCCTAAGTAAGTGGGTGTCAGCAGAAGATTACCCCACAACCAGCACAAACCAGCTCTGCGGTTTAGCCCGGGTCCAGGAGGCGACAGAGACTGCGCAGGAATTCAGGATGAAAAGTTCAGCAGTGAGGAAGAGGAGATACTTCCTCCCACGACCACCACCCAGCCCTTCACGACCCCTGCCCAGGACCAAAGGAACTCACTGCGCAGCCGCAAGGAGGAGGAGACCTAATTATAATAAGAAGGGAGGGTAGGCGGGGATATGTTGTGAATATGTATAAGCGTCTCATGAATATGCAACACTTTGTAACATATAAGCAAGGCAGGAGCGGCGGGGGGGGCACAGGCTTGTTGTGGCGGAGCGATTCCCCATGTGCCCGGCGCCGAATAAACATACCTGCTTTACAACCCTTAGTTGTGAAGTCTTTCATCCGTAAATCAGGGTGGTTTGTGATAAATAACGGAATTATTCTGCTTTTGCTAAAAGTAATTAAACAATTACTTTTATTGAGTCAGGCTAAAGCTGTTATTAAAATTAGTGTTGCTAAAATTATAACAGTCAAGCAAGGCTTTTTTGGTCACAAGTTAGGCATGTGGTTGGGCACGGTGGGGAGTTGGGCAAGGAGGAGGATGGGGAGTGGTCTGTGGTTAGGTGTCATGTAAAGGGGAACTTGGGTGGGGGGGGCTGGGGAGGAATAGAAGCCAGCAGAAAAGGGTTAAGCGAAGAACTCCTGATGGAGAGAGACCTGGCTTAGTGCGTCCCCGCCCCCCCCCCCCCCCCCCTCCCCGAGAGGGCAGTGGAAAAGTACTGAGACAGCCTCGGAGAAACAAAGAAAAAGGAGCTCTGCAGGTGTGAAGAGGTGAAAACCCACCGTTTTCGCTCAACTAATGATATCTCCTGGTTGCTCTATGAAAATAATCCCCTCTTGGGGCAGGGGGTGCCCCATTTCCCTCTGTCCCGGGGCATGCCCGCGGGGCGCAGGGAGCCCCCCCCCGCGCTGGGGCACAGAGAATGCCTGCCTCTGGGGGCTCCCCTGGGCTCAGGGGGTTTATTCCCGATTTGGGGGACAGCGGGAGGAGCCCGGCCCGGCTGCGCCCGGCAGCCAGCGAGGGCGGGCGAAGGCAAACGGCCCCGGCCCGCTCTGGCCAGGCCCGGCCCGACCCAGCGCTCCCCTGGGGCCCACGGGGAGCGGCTGGGGAGGGCGGCCCCGCCCCGCGCTGCTCCTCAGGCCCCGCCCCCCGGCCGGCCGGGACTGCCGGGCCGCCTCCGGCCCCGCCCATTGGCTCAGCCGTGGCCAATGGCGTGGCTGTTGCCGGGCAGGGCAGCCCGGGCCCCTCCTCCCAGCGCCGCCCCGCGCCCCCTCCCCAGCGCGCGGGGCCTGAGCGGGCCGGGCTCGGGGCGGTTTGTCCGTCCCTCAGAAAGGGAGCGGGAACAAACCCCGCCGGCAGCCGCTTCCCCAGCGCCGCTGTGCCCGGGCTCAGCCGCGCTCCTCCCTGCCCGGCTCCTCGGCCGCCTCTCCCCCTCGAGCGAGCGCCGCAGCGGGACGGGGCACGGGGCTGCGGGCGCCTCGTCTCTGCCGCCCCTTCCTCCTCAGGCCGTTTCCCTGCTCCCGCCTGGGCCCCGCAGGCCCCAGCTGCGGCCAGAGAACCTGCTGCTGCCTGGGCTCCTCTCCAGGGGCCGCAGCTCCTGCCAGGGTCCCGCTCGGGCCTGGGCTCTCCGCGGGCTGCAGCTTCCTGCTGGCGCTGGCCGCCCGAGGGGGACGGCGTTGGTGGCTGCGTCCCCTTCTCGGCAGCCATTTCCCAGCAGCGCAGGCTCCGTGAGGCTGGCCGGGAGAGCCCCCGGGGGGGGCACTCACCCGGGCCGAGCCCTGCTCCAGCCCGCCACCCGGCCCATGAATTAAGGAAGGTGGCAAAGAGTCCTGGGCCCAGCCCTGACCGCTGGATGCCACCGCTGGTTCCTGGCCTCCAACTACTCCCGGTGCCACTGAGCAGCACCCTCGGCCCGGCCGTCCAGCCTGTTGCAGTCCCGCTCGGTGCTGGCTCATGCAGCCCATTTCCGTTCCAGTGACTAGAACTCGAACTTTAAGAGTGTGCAAGGTGGGCACATGCAAGCCCACAGCTTTCAAAACCCCATACCAAAAACTTGTAGTACTGGCTGTTTCCACCAACTGCCTCAAATCCTACAGAGAAGGAAGGAAACTCTGTAAATTACACATGCAAGGCCAACAAGTTTTTTTAACTCTGGCTTTGGCTTTTCTGACTGCTCGTTCCCAACGTGTGCTGGTTTTGCAAGGCGATCCCAAAAGCGGAACACGGGTTAAAACTCTTTCTCGAGGGACCTTTGGGCAGGGGGGCCAGCCAGCAGAGCTGCCCAAGTCTCTGGAAAGTCTCTCTGAGCTCCTCCTGGGCAGAGGCAGCACTGGGAGGAAGCCCCAGGAGCTGTGGGAGGGAACAGCCAAGGGCCTCCTAAAGGCTTTCCTGGAGGGCTGCAAAGGCAGAAGGGCCAAAGGTGGAGAAATGGGATGGATCTAGGTGGGGTGCTTGGAGAGGGAGCGGTGCTGCAACTGTGAAGAAAGCTGCAGCTTGTGGGAGGGAAAAGAGATCCCAGAAATAAGTCCACTGTCCATCTGTTGCCCTGGCCACCTCCCCGGAGTTGCCTTGGTCAGGCAAGGCAGACCCTGTGGTCCCACAGAGCCCACCCGCTCGCTGCCGGCCGCCCACTGACTGAGGAAGGAACGGGCGTAGGACAGTGCTGGTGGGGAATAAGCCCTTTCTCCAGGTTGCAAATCCGAGCACCTCCTCTGGGGTTCAGTCATTTTCTTGGAGCCGTTCCTACAACAGAGAGAAGACATAACCAAGATGAGAATGGGAAACTTGACTGGTGTCAAAACAAGACCTTGTCTTTATGCCCCTGACAGCCTCCATTTCAGAGAAACATAGAATCATAAAATGCTTGGAAAGGAAATTAAAGACTGTCTAGTTCCAACCCCCTCCCATGGGCAGGGGCATCTTCCATCAGACCAGGTTGCTCAAGGCCCCGTCCAACCTGGCTTTGAACACTTCCAGGGAGGGGGCAGCCACAACTTCACTGGGCAACCTCTTCCAGTGAAGGGGTAAAGGGAGTCTCATAGGTTGAGATAAAAACAGTTTAGTAACTGTAATAAAATGAAACAACAATAGTAGAAAGTACAAATGGGCAATGCACAATGTGATTGCTCACCACCCACTGACTGCTACCCAGCCCATTGCTGGCCAGCAGTCCCAAAATCCCAAGATCCCCCAATGGCAATCCTGGAAGCGAGGGAGAGCCCCCCTCTTCCTGGCCGCCCCTCCTTTCTACACTGAGCATGACGTTACATCACAGGGAATATTTAGTTGGCCACTTTGGATCCGGCGCTCTGGCCGTGCTCCCTCCCAGCTTCCTGTGCACCTGCGCACGGGCAGGACATGGGCAGTTGGAGAGTCCTTGATGTCTCAGCAACAACTGAAAACATCAGTGTGTTACCAACATTTTTCTAATACCAAATCCCACACTGAATCCAAAGCACAGCGCTATTCTAACTACTAAGAAGAAACATTAACTCTATTCCAGCCAAACCCAGGACCTCGACATTGGACAGCTTCACATAGCAGACAAGTAGCAGTTTACAGCAGGGCAGCAGCCTAAAGCCCGGCAAGGAAAGACAAGGACTGGCGTGGGTTAGGTCTGATTTTTCAGCACTGAAGGATGCAGGTAGTAATTGTCTCCTATGACAGAAAGAGAAACACAGAAAGAGAAACAGAAACATTTTGTGACTTGTGTTTACCTGGCATAAAACAGTAAGTAGGCTTGCTGCCTGAGAACTGTGTCGACGTTGCAACAGTTCACAGATGTATCGTCCATCTTGTGTCACCCTCCATTGCTGGCCTGTGAAAAAAGGCATCGATACCTGGAGATGAACTGCGTGGTTTCTCCAGAAGAACACAGGCAGAAAACTACAGAACCAAGAGTACACACACCAAATCAAATCCACTCCAGCTCCTAAGGAGACCTTCTTCCACAAAACCTTGGCTACCAGTAACCTTGCCATGCAAATTTGTTTTCCCCAGCACACATTTTTCCCTTCTTTGGAAGGAAGTTGCTCTTAACCTTTGTGTAGCAGTAGTAGTGTCCTTCCTGACAGCTGTCACCACTATGTACCAGGACAGCATATAAGGAGTACAGGAGCAGTTCCCCAGTTGTCTGCGACATGTACGGGTGGAGATCCAGATACTCGGGATACTCCGCGACCTACGGAGAGACCAAGAGGTCTCCGAAATGATCCTGAAACACTAAATGAAATAGTCCTCAAAGAGCAGGGGCCAGAGGTGTATAAAAACATCACTGGGGCTCATGAACACTTGGTCTTCCCGCAAGTGATGTCTTTGGGTGGCAGGAAAGTGTTGTCAGCCAAAGCATCTCTGTCGGAGCAGAGTACACGCTTGTCCTCCCACGGGAACTCTCCTCTCCCCAGAATGAAACATGAAAAATGCAACATGAGGGCACTGCTTTGGGAAATCTGCTTCAGGAAGAGAAACTTGCACTCCAGTTGCGTACGCACGTTGCCGATCTTCCCATTGGTGAAATCTTCAAACCTTTTCAGACACACCGTGAGAACCCTGGGTGCGCGATGGACGGTAAACCTCTTGGTGGCAGCAACCATCTTGTCACACCTTGAAACCAAGCACAGAGCCCAGTGCTGAAATGCACCCTGCCTTGCCCCAGGTGGCCAGGCAAGCTCTCCTGTCTCACACAGCCTTACGCTATTTTACGGCTATTCAGTACCATAAGGCCATACAAAAAAAGTGCTGTGTCTCATTATTGTGCATCAAACCTATGTGAAAAGGTGACTTATGATGGACAACATGCTGCACCCGCGTGCAGGATCTAGTACTAATATGTCGTTAGGAATCATCTTACTGGCTACATTTAAAGCTGTTTTCGCCATCCAGCTGCTTCGGTTTCACAAATTCCTCCAGAGCTGTGGTGACAGATGAGGCTGCCTGGAGGAGTGAGAAAGGAGAGCAGTGAGCTGTGGGAAATAGCCTCGCCCAAGCACTCACTAGGAGTTTACACAAAAACCCAGCTAGATGACGCTGAGGAGAGCCACTGCGAACCCCCAGGCAGTGTCCAGGAGGAGGCAGAAAGAGGGTATTATGGTCGACATTTCCCTCATTTCCCCAGGATTTCTGGGGCTGTCAAGAGCTACGTGCCTGTGCCACCGCTCAGTTCAGCTCCGGATGGTGTGGAGGGTCATCGGTAATGAAAACAACACAACCCATCAGCCTAGGAGCCAGATGGGGGTTGAGGGAGGGCAAAAGAAAGAGGGATGAGAGTCTATCAAGGGTGCAGCGAGGATAATGGGTGCTTGTCCAGCTTAAAGCCAGCACCTACAGGGAGAGCAGTGCCATGGCCTGCCCAGGAGGACACCGTCCATTCCACACCCCACCCACCACCAAGCGCTCTTGTGTTCACAGTATGCATTTTTAAGTCAACCATATTCATTCTGGAAAGCTACAGGGGCCTTGGGACGTCTTGAAACACAGTTGCCAAACCTCTTACTTTTATATCCAGTGGAATATCCAGGAAGGCCTCGTAGGAATCGGAGACCGTGTTGCAGCTCAAGCACCTGACTGGAAGGCAAATCAAAATGGTCGGTGGTAGGGGAAGTCAGCGTAAGAACTCATGGGCATATTCCTGCATGCCAGGATCAGAATGTTCTCCTATTCCTAAGAAAGAAGAAGTTATTAGTTCTCTTCTACAAGAATGGAAAAAATACTGTAAGAGCACCTGAAATGACTGACGTGTGAGAACATTGATGCAGCCCAAGGCTTGGCGGCACTGCCTGAGGAATACCTGACCTTGCTAATGTGTGCCTCCATTGTGCACATCATGCAGAAGCCTTGCTGGTGACCTGCAGAGGGAGGGAGGGAGGGAGGGAGGGAGGGAGGGAGGGAGGGAGGGAGGGAGGGAGGGAGGGAGGGAGGGAGGGAGGGAGGGAGGGAGGGAGGGAGGGAAGGAAGCTTCTCAAGTTAGCAAAATACCCATAGCCATGGGAAACCTGATGGGGATCTTGAAGTTATAAGAACAGTCTCCACTCCTCTTCTCCCAAGGTGCCAGTGTCCCAACAAGGCCAGGACATTTTAGTGCATAGAAAACATTCTTCAGAGGGACACTAAACTGACATAAGTTTCTGTGCAATAAGCAAAGAGTTTGACTTGCAGGAATAGGGACCAAGACCCGGGGCTAGGAAGAGGTGCCTTTCTGAAGATGAACACGCCTAGATAAGACAAACGGCTTCTCGGCTTCAGTGTTCCAAGAACACCCACTATAGGATTGACAAAGAAGGGCTGCTTTTCTCCTAAATCAACTTCCAGATTCTGGGAAACCCTGGGAAGTGCCCAACCGATTTCCAAGGAGATATTTCATAAAAGCACTCACCCGACTGGCTGTGCTCCCAAGAGAGCAGGTAGCTGGCCAGAGGGGGGTGTGTACGTCAGGCACAGCAGCATGGAGTTGAGGAAGCACGTGTTCCCCAGGTTGTAGAGCCCTGCTCCACCTCTCTGTTGTTGCTGCCAGTCCATGTAACATGCTGGAAGTCCAGCAAACCCACACTCGGATTTCTGTGCGTCGGGCTATCTTCCTTTCCCTCTTGAGTCTTGAACTGGAATGGCATCTCAAGTTTTCTCTTTTGCTGATTGTAACTCGGTGAAAACAAGCAAGTATCCAGCCCAGAAGGTAACCCTACTGATGTCGGCTCTTTCTATGAGCAACGACAACTTTCAAAGTCTTGTGCTAGGGGCAGGGGAGTGATAAAATGTGTTTTCCTGTGTGTAACCAGAAACACTGGGGTAGGTCTGGCTGCTACCAGGGAAGGCCCCAGAATTCACTCTAGGCTGTCAGCACAGCAACACTCAGGGCTGGAGCACCGGCCACGTCCGTTGCCTTTGGGTATTCCCAAAATCCAAACGGGCTGGTGAGGCCATTACTCACAGGAACAGAGGGGAAAGCTTGGGATGACAAAGGCTTCTCTCCAGACAGAGAAGATCAGCGCCAGTCCCTGATTGCAAAAACATTATTGTAGCTCAACAAAATGAATTTAGAAAACCCCAAATGAAACCCACAGAACAGCATCCACCATCAAGAGCGTGTCAGTGGTACTTGCAGCTGCTGCAGAGCTGCAGGCTGCTGGCCCTACTGTCCCTGTCACAGGACTCCAACTGGCAGCAATTCCAAAGGCCGTTTGGATACTTTTATCCTGTATCTGCCTACTCTTATGATCTGTCCTGAAAGTTAAATCATAATTACCATGGAAAGAGGATGGAAGTTGAGGAGAAGTCCTGCGTCCTCTTCTCAGCAGCCATTTCACAGCAGCGCAGGCTCCGTGAGGCTGGCCGGGAGAGCCGCCGGAGGGGGCACTCACCCGGGCTGAGCCCTGCTCGAGCAGGGCCACCTGCAGCTGGGTGTCCCTGGCCATGGGCAGAGAGGGCTGTGGCACATCTACCTGGCTGGAGCCTCCACAGGCGCCTCGGGCAGCCGGTGCTGGTGCTCGTCACCCGCACAGCACCCTTTGTGCTTTTCCGTGCTGAACTGCCAGCCCATCTCTCCAGCCTGCCCAGGCCCCTCGGGATGGCAGCACGGCCCCCTGGCCTTGGCACCACTCCTCCCAGTCTGGTGGCATCTGCCAAGTTGTGGAGGGTGCACTCTGCCCTGTCATCCAGACCATCAGTTGAGGAAGAGGGCACACAGGATAAGATCCAGTACTGAACCCTGAACGGCACTGCTAGTCACTGGCCTCTGACTACACTTGGTGCCACTGAGCAGCACCCTCGGCCCGGCCGTTCAGCCTGTTGCAGTCCCGCTCGGTGCTGGCTCATGTGGACCATTTCCCTTCGAGTGACTTGAACTGGAACTTAATGAGAGCGCAAGATGGGCACGTGCAAGCCCACAGCTTTCAAAATCCCATAACATAAACTTCTCAGACTGGATATTTCCACTGATTGACCCCAAACCTGCAGAGAATGAAACACCCCGTAAATTACACATGCAAGGCCAACACCTGTTTTTAATTCTGGCTTTGGCTTTTCTGACTGTTGTTTCCAGAGGAGTGCTGGTTTTGCAAGGTGATCCCAAAAGCTGAGCATGGGTTAAAGCTCTTCCTCAAGGGGCCTTTGGGCAGGGGGGCCAGCCAGCAGAGCTGCCCAGGTCTCTGGAAGGTCTCTCTGAGCTCCTCCTGGGCAGAGGCAGCACTGAGAGGAAGGACAAGGGGGGCTGCCGGTGGCCTTAGCGCAGCCTGGTCCCTGCTGGGCACAGTTTTGGTGTTTCCTGAATTAGTTTTCCTCCTCTCCAGCGTGGCAGAAGTCGGATGCTATGCTCCTCCCTCATCCAGGGTCACAATCTGCCACTGTCACCACTGCAGCGCTCTGAGTGTTTGTGCGATGTGCATTTCTGGGGCACTGAAACCCTTCTCCTCCTCCTCCTCCCTGCCGAAGGGTCATAGTCTGGTGTCCATGAACCAGCTGCGGCGATCACGGCCCCGCTGTGGGGATCTGCTCCGCGCTCTCTGCCTCCGTCGAGTTTTCTCCCAAGCAGCCCTGGGAGCCCACTTGGAGCTGCTGTTGGAGGGCCCTGGAGCTGCATTGTCCCTTGGGGCTCGGTCACAGTGTGGAGAACGTGTTGTCCTTTCTGAGCAGTGGTAATCCGTGATCTCCTTGAACTGGCTGAGGAGATCATCTCTGCGCTGCAGGGCTCTGCTCTATTCGCTCTGCCTTGGCAGCGTTTTCTCCCGAGCAGCCCTGGCTGTGGGAGCCAACTGGGAGCTTCCATTAGGAGGCTCTGGAGCTGTGTCATCCCTGGAAGCGTGTTCACGACTTGGAGGACTAGTTCTCCTCCTCCTTCTCCCTGCTGAGTGCTCGTAGTCTGTGGTGTCCACGAGCCAGCTGCGATGATCTTTTCCCCACTGTGGGGACCTGCTCCGGGCCCTCTCCCTGGCGCTGTTTGTCTGGCAGCGGGAAGAAGTGCTGAATCCGTGCTCCCCTTTGTTGCTGTCTTCTCGCATGGCGTGCAGCACACTATCAGATAGTTGACGGGAGTCCAGGCACGCAGCTTTCCTTCTGGATACCAGCCTTACACAGCCACAGAAGAAGCGATGCAAGCAGGAGCCCACGTAGGAGGCCATGCGGAGCCTGCCTGGCCAGATACGGCACAGCCACCATGCAGATGCCTCCTGGGCACCTGCCGAGGTTACCTGGCTGGTGCTGGCTGGTGCAGAGGAGCCACTGTCCTCTAGAGAGCCCTCCATGCCCACCGCCACATCCTGCAAAGAGAACTGTGGTAAGGTCCTGCCCTTTCCTCCTGAAAGGACCAGAACCATAGGGAACCCCCAGGAGCTGTGGGAGGGAACAGCCAAGGGCCTCCCAAAGGCTCTCCTGGAGGGCTGCAAAGGCAGAAGAGCCAAAGGTGGAGAAATGGGATGGATCTAGGTGGGGTGCTTGGAGAGGGAGCGGTGCTGCAACTGTGAAGAAAGCTGCAGGTTAGGAGGGAAAAGAGATCTCAGAAAGAAATCCACTGTCTGTCTGGTGCCCTGACCCACCTCCCCGGAGTTGCCTTGGTCAGGCAAGGCAGACCCTGTGGTCCCACAGAGCCCACCTGCTCGCTGCCGGCCGCCCACTGACTGAGGAAGGAACGGGCGTAGGACAGTGCCGGTGAGGAAGAAGTCCTTTCTTCAGGTTGCAAATCCGAGCACCTCCTCTGGGGTTCAGTCATTTTCTTGGAGTAGTTCCTACAACAGAGAGAAGACATAACCAAGATGAGAATGGGAAACTCAGTTGGGGTCTCCCCACCAGGTCTGCCCCTGTCGGAGCAAGATCTCGTCTTTATACATCCTACAGCCTCCATTTCATAGAGTCATAGAATCATAAAATGGTTGGAAGGGACCGTAAAGATCATCTAGTCCCACCCTCCCTGCCATAGGCAGGGACACTTTCCACTAGACCGAGTTGCTCCAAGCCCTGTCCAACCTGGCCTTGAACACTTCCAGGAAGGGGGAAGCCACAGCTCCTCTGGGCACCCTGTTCCAGTGCCTCACCACCTGCACAGTAAAGAATTTCTTCCTAATACCTAATCTAAATCTACCCTCTTTCAGTTTAAAAACTGTTACCCCTTGTCCTATCCCCACACTCCCTGATAAACAGTCCCTCCCCATCTTTCCTGTACTTTTAAGGTCTCTTCTCTACATTAGCCAGCTTCAGATAGAAGACAAGTAGCAGTTTACACCACGGCAGCGACCTAAAGCCCAGCAAGGGGCCTTATGGGCTGCCGTGGGGTAGTTTAGATTTGACAGCACAGAATGATGCAGGTGGTAATTGCTTCCTGTGACAGAAAGAGAAACACTCAGGGGGATGAAAAGGAAAAAAATAAAAGTTAGCAAAAGAAATGTATTCTGAACACATTTTAATACTTGTTATTACCTGACATAAAACAGTAAATAAGCTTGTTGCCTGAGAACTGTGTCAATGTCACAATAATGCACAGACATATCGTCCATCTTGTACCACAGTCCGTTGCTGGCCTGTAAAAAAAGGCATCGATACCTGGAGACGAACTGTGTGGTTTCTCCAGAAAAACACAGGCAGAAAACTACAGAAGAAGCAAGAGTACAAACACCACACCAAATCTAATCCAGCCCCTAAGGAGACCTTCTTCCCCAAAATCTAATCTGCTGATACCTGCCATGCAAATTTGTCTTCCCCAGCACACATTTCTCCCTTGTTTGGAAGCAAGCTGCTCTTTACCTTTGTGTAGCAGTAGTAGTGTCCTTCATTACAGCTGTCACCGCTGTGTACCAGGACAGCATATAAGCAGTAGAGGAGCGGTTCCCCAGCTGCCTGAGATGTGTACGGGCGAAGATCCAGGCACTCGGGATACTCCACAACCTACGGAGAGACCAAGAGGGCTCCAAAATGATCCAGAAATACTCATGAAATAGCCCTCAATGACCAGGGGCCAGAGGTGTATTAATACATCTTTGGGCTCCTGGATACTTGGTCTTCCCTAAAACAACATGTCTGGGTGGCAGGAAACTTGTCGGCCAAAGTAGCTCAGTCGGAGCAGAGCACACGCTTGTCTTCCCATGGGGACTCTCCTCTCTCCAGAAGGAAACACGAAAAACTCAACATGAACAGCTCTGGGAAATCTCCTGCTCCAGGAAGAGAAAGTTGCACTCCAGTTGCGTACACACCTTGCTGATCTTCCTGTTGGTGAAATCTTCAGCCCTTTCCAGACACACCGTGAGAACCCTGGGTGCGTGGTGGACTGTAAGGCTCTTGGAGGCGGCAACCATCTTGTCACACCTTGAAACCAAGCACAGAGCCAGGTGCTGAAATGCACCCTGTCTTGCCCCAAGGAGGCCAGGCAAGCTCTCCTGTCTCACACATCCTTATGCTATTTTAAGGCTATTCAGTACCATAAGGCCAAATAAAAAAAAGCTACAACTCTATTGTGCATTAAACCTACGTGACAAGATGGCTTATGACAGACGACATGCAGCACCTTCCCGCAGGATCTAGTACTAATATGTCGTTAGGAATCATCTTACTTGCTACATTTAAAGCAGTTTTCACCATCCAGCTGCTTCGGTTTCACAAAGTTCTCCAGAGCTGCGGTGACAGATGAGGCTGCCTGGAGGAGTGAGAAGAGAGCACTGAGCTGTGGGAAGTACCCTTGCCCAAACACTCACTAGGAGTTTACGCAAAAATGCAGCTGGTTGACACTGAGGAGAGCCACTGTGAACCGCCAAGAAGTGTCCAGAAGGAGGCAGAAAGAGGCTATTACGCTCAAAATTGCCCTCATTTCCCCAGGATCCTTGGGGCTATCAAGAGTTCCATCCCTGTGCCACCGTTCAGTTCATGTACTGATGATGTGCAGAGAGGATAATGGGTGCTTGTCCAGCTTAAGGCCAGCACCTACACGGAGACCTCTGCCGTGGCCTCCCCAGAAGGACACCATCCTTTCCACATCCCACCCACCACCAAGCTCTCTTGTGTTTGCAGTACACATTTTTAAGTCAACTGTGTTGATTCTGGGAAGCTACAGGGACTTTGAGATGTCTTGAAGCGCAGTTAGAAACCCTTACTTGTATATCCAAAGAAAGATCCAGGAAGGCCTGGTAGAAATTGGTAGTCATGTTGCAGCTCAAGCACGTGACTGGAAGGCAAATCAAAATGCTCAGCGATAGGGGAAATCAACTGATTGTGCCAGTTTACATCCTTCATACCTACTACACCAGTTACACAATCAGCTGTTTATCACAGGCAGGCAGAAGGGCACAGACGAGGAGAAGAAGGGTTGTGGAAAAGTACCTCTGGATCTCAGAAAGCCCACAAATATTTGTTGGACAACTGTAGTTAGTTGAGAAGAGGCATCCAAGCTGGAAATAAATGGTAAGGCAGAGAGTTATCTCCTCCAAGAGTTTTGCTTTGTCTGAAAGCCTTGGGCGTAGGGTTTTCTTGATGAGAGTACATCAAGATGTCCAAAGGGCTCAGGAACATGGAAAAAGTAATTTGTTTGTGCTTACTCGCTGCTCCCACTCAGACAAGCTGTCTGCATGGCACTGACAGTACAGTGTAAGAAGTCACGGGCATCTTCCGGCATGCCAGGCTCGAAATGTTCTCCTATTCCTAAGAAAGAAGGAGTCACTAGTGCTGTCCTACAAAATGGCAGGAAACATGTAAAAGCACCTGAGATGACTTACGTGAGAGAACACTGACGACATCCCAAGGCTGGATGGCACTGTCTGAGGAATGCAGCACCTTGTTAACGTGCGCTTCCATTCTGCACATCATGCAGAAGCCTTGCTGGTGACCTGCAGAGGGAGAGAGGGAAGGAAGCTTCTCTGGTTAGCAAAATACCCATAGCCATGGGAAACTTAGTGGAAATCTTGAAGTTAGAAGAACAGTTTCCACTCCTCTTGTCTCAAGGTGCTGACGTCTCAACAAGCCTGGAACATGTTAGTGCCAGGAAAATTTCTTCAGAGGGACACTAAACTGACACAAGTTTTCTATAGAGTAAGCAAAGAGAATTGTTTAACTTGCAGGAATAGAGACCCAGGGCTAGAAAGAGTTGTCTTTCTGAAGATGAACATTTCTGGTTACGACAAGAGGCTTCTAGGCTTGAGTGTTACAAGACCACCAACTCAGGGGGTTGACAAAGAAAGGCTGCTTTTCTCCTAAATTGAATTCCAGTTTCTGGGAATCCTTGGGAAGTGCCCAACAGATTTACAAGGAGATGTTCATAAAAGCACTCACACAACTGCCTGGGCTCCTCTCCAGGGGCCGCAGCTCCTGCCAGGGTCCCGCTCGGGCCTGGGCTCTCCGCGGGCTGCAGCTTCCTGCTGGCGCTGGCCGCCCGAGGGGGACGGCGTTGGTGGCTGCGTCCTCTTCTCGGCAGCCATTTCCCAGCAGCGCAGGCTCCGTGAGGCTGGCCGGGAGAGCCCCCGGGGGGGGCACTCACCCGGGCCGAGCCCTGCTCCAGCCCGCCACCCGGCCCATGAATTAAGGAAGGTGGCAAAGAGTCCTGGGCCCAGCCCTGACCGCTGGATGCCACCGCTGGTTCCTGGCCTCCAACTACGCCCGGTGCCACTGAGCAGCACCCTCGGCCCGGCCGTCCAGCCTGTTGCAGTCCCGCTCGGTGCTGGCTCATGCAGCCCATTGCCGTTCCAGTGACTAGAACTGGAACTTAAAGAAGTGCAAGATGGGCACATGCAAGACCACAGCTCTCAAAACCCCATACCAAAAACTTGTAGTACTGGTATTTCCACCAACTGCCTCAAATCCTACAGAGAAGGAAGGAAACACCCCGTAAATTACACATGCAAGGGCAACAAGTGGTTTTAACTCTGGCTTTGGCTTTTCTGACTACTGGTTCCCAACGTGTGCTGGTTTTGCAAGGCGATCCCAAAAGCAGAACACGGGTTAAAACTCTTTCTCGAGGGACCTTTGGGCAGGGGGGCCAGCCAGCAGAGCTGCCCGAGTCTCTGGAAAGTCTCTCTGAGCTCCTCCTGGGCAGAGGCAGCACTGGGAGGAAGCCCCAGGAGCTGTGGGAGGGAACAGCCAAGGGCCTCCCAAAGGCTCTCCTGGAGGGCTGCAAAGGCAGAAGGGCCAAAGGTGGAGAAATGGGATGGATCTAGGTGGGGTGCTTGGAGAGGGAGTGGTGCTGCAACTGTGAAGAAAGCTGCAGCTTGTGGGAGGGAAAAGAGATCCCAGAAAGAAATCCACTGTTCATCTGGTGCCCTGGCCACCTCCCGGAGTTGCCTTGGTCAGGCAAGGCAGACCCTGTGGTCCCACAGAGCCCACCTGCTCGCTGCCGGCCGCCCACTGACTGAGGAAGGAACGGGCGTAGGACAGTGCCGGTGGGGAATAAGCCCTTTCTCCAGGTTGCAAATCCGAGCACCTCCTCTGGGGTTCAGTCATTTTCTTGGAGCCGTTTCTACAACGGACAGAAGACATAACCAAGATGAGAATGGGAAACTTGACTGGTGTCAAAACAAGACCTTGTCTTTATGCCCCTGACAGCCTCCATTTCAGAGAAACATAGAATCATAAAATGCTTGGAAAGGAAATTAAAGACTGTCTAGTTCCAACCCCCTCCCATGGGCAGGGGCATCTTCCATCAGACCAGGTTGCTCAAGGCCCCGTCCAACCTGGCTTTGAACACTTCCAGGGAGGGGGCAGCCACAACTTCACTGGGCAACCTCTTCCAGTGAAGGGGTAAAGGGAGTCTCATAGGTTGAGATAAAAACAGTTTAGTAACTGTAATAAAATGAAACAACAATAGTAGAAAGTACAAATGGGCAATGCACAATGTGATTGCTCACCACCCACTGACTGCTACCCAGCCCATTCCTGGCCAGCAGTCCCAAAATCCCAAGATCCCCCAATGGCAATCCTGGAAGCGAGGGAGAGCCCCCCTCTTCCTGGCCCCCCTCCTTTCTACACTGAGCATGACGTTACATCACAGGGAGTATTTAGTTGGCCACTTTGGATCCGGCGCTCTGGCCGTGCTCCCTCCCAGCTTCCTGTGCACCTGCGCACGGGCAGGACACGGGCAGTTGGAGAGTCCTTGATGTCTCAGCAACAACTGAAACATCAGTGTGTTACCAACATTTTTCTAATACCAAATCCCACACTGAATCCAAAGCACAGCGCTATTCTAACTACTAAGAAGAAACATTAACTCTATTCCAGCCAAACCCAGGACCTCGACATTGGACAGCTTCAGATAGCAGACAAGTAGCAGTTTACAGCAGGGCAGCAGCCTAAAGCCCGGCAAGGAAAGACAAGGACTGGCGTGGGTTAGGTCTGATTTTTCAGCACTGAAGGATGCAGGTAGTAATTGTCTCCTATGACAGAAAGAGAAACACAGAAAGAGAAACAGAAACATTTTGTGACTTGTTTTTACCTGGCATAAAACAGTAAGTAGGCTTGCTGCCTGAGAACTGTGTCGACGTTGCAACAGTTCACAGATGTATCGTCCATCTTGTGTCACCCTCCATTGCTGGCCTGTGAAAAAAGGCATCGATACCTGGAGATGAACTGCGTGGTTTCTCCAGAAGAACACAGGCAGAAAACTACAGAACCAAGAGTACACACACCAAATCAAATCCACTCCAGCTCCTAAGGAGACCTTCTTCCACAAAACCTTGGCTGCCAGTAACCTTGCCATGCAAATTTGTTTTCCCCAGCACACATTTTTCCCTTCTTTGGAAGGAAGTTGCTCTTAACCTTTGTGTAGCAGTAGTAGTGTCCTTCCTGACAACTGTCACCACTATGTACCAGGACAGCATATAAGGAGTACAGGAGCAGTTCCCAGTTGTCTGCGACATGTACGGGTGGAGATCCAGATACTCGGGATACTCCGCGACCTACGGAGAGACCAAGAGGGCTCCGAAATGATCCTGAAACACTAAATGAAATAGTCCTCAAAGAGCAGGGCCCAGAGGTGTATAAAAACATCTCTGGGGCTCATGAACACTTGGTTTCCCTCAAGTGATGTCTTTGGGTGGCAGGAAAGTGTTGTCAGCCAAAGCATCTCTGTCGGAGCAGAGTACACGCTTGTCCTCCCACGGGAACTCTCCTCTCCCCAGAATGAAACATGAAAAATGCAACATGAGGGCACTGCTTTGGGAAATCTGCTTCAGGAAGAGAAACTTGCACTCCAGTTGCGTACGCACGTTGCCGATCTTCCCATTGGTGAAATCTTCAAACCTTTTCAGACACACCGTGAGAACCCTGGGTGCGCGATGGACGGTAAACCTCTTGGTGGCAGCAACCATCTTGTCACACCTTGAAGCCAAGCACAGAGCCCAGTGCTGAAATGCACCCTGCCTTGCCCCAGGTGGCCAGGCAAGCTCTCCTGTCTCACACAGCCTTACGCTATTTTACGGCTATTCAGTACCATAAGGCCATATGAAAAAGTGCTGTGTCTCATTATTGTGCATCAAACCTATGTGAAAAGGTGACTTATGATGGACAACATGCTGCACCCGCGCGCAGGATCTAGTACTAATATGTCGTTAGGAATCATCTTACTGGCTACATTTAAAGCTGTTTTCGCCATCCAGCTGCTTCGGTTTCACAAATTCCTCCAGAGCTGTGGTGACAGATGAGGCTGCCTGGAGGAGTGAGAAAGGAGAGCAGTGAGCTGTGGGAAATAGCCTCGCCCAAGCACTCACTAGGAGTTTACACAAAAACCCAGCTAGATGACGCTGAGGAGAGCCACTGCGAACCCCCAGGCAGTGTCCAGGAGGAGGCAGAAAGAGGGTATTATGGTCGACATTTCCCTCATTTCCCCAGGATTTCTGGGGCTGTCAAGAGCTACGTGCCTGTGCCACCGCTCAGTTCAGCTCCGATGGTGTGGAGGGTCATCGGTAATGAAAACAACACAACCCATCAGCCTAGGAGCCAGATGGGGGTTGAGGGAGGGCAAAAGAAAGAGGGATGAGAGTCTATCAAGGGTGCAGCGAGGATAATGGGTGCTTGTCCAGCTTAAAGCCAGCACCTACAGGGAGAGCAGTGCCATGGCCTGCCCAGGAGGACACCGTCCATTCCACACCCCACCCACCACCAAGCGCTCTTGTGTTCACAGTATGCATTTTTAAGTCAACCATATTCATTCTGGAAAGCTACAGGGGCCTTGGGACGTCTTGAAACACAGTTGCCAAACCTCTTACTTTTATATCCAGTGGAATATCCAGGAAGGCCTCGTAGGAATCGGAGACCGTGTTGCAGCTCAAGCACCTGACTGGAAGGCAAATCAAAATGGTCGGTGGTAGGGGAAGTCAGCGTAAGAACTCATGGGCATATTCCTGCATGCCAGGATCAGAATGTTCTCCTATTCCTCAGAAAGAAGAAGTTATTAGTTCTCTCCTACAGGAATGGAGAAAATACTGTAAGAGCACCTGAAATGACTTACGTGTGAGAACACTGATGCAGCCCAAGGCTTGGCGGCACTGCCTGAGGAATACCTGACCTTGCTAATGTGTGCCTCCATTGTGCACATCATGCAGAAGCCTTGCTGGTGACCTGCAGAGGGAGGGAGGGAGGGAGGGAGGGAGGGGGAGGGAGGGAGGGAGGGAGGGAGGGAGGGAGGGAGGAAGCTTCTCAAGTTAGCAAAATACCCATAGCCATGGGAAACCTGATGGGGATCTTGAAGTTAAAAGAACAGTCTCCACTCCTCTTCTCCCAAGGTGCCAGTGTCCCAACAAGGCCAGGACATTTTAGTGCATAGAAAACATTCTTCAGAGGGACACTAAACTGACATAAGTTTCTGTGCAATAAGCAAAGAGTTTGACTTGCAGGAATAGGGACCAAGACCGGGGCTAGGAAGAGGTGCCTTTCTGAAGATGAACACGCCTAGATAAGACAAGCGGCTTCTCGGCTTCAGTGTTCCAAGAACACCCACTATAGGATTGACAAAGAAGGGCTGCTTTTCTCCTAAATCAACTTCCAGATTCTGGGAAACCCTGGGAAGTGCCCAACCGATTTCCAAGGAGATATTTCATAAAAGCACTCACCCGACTGGCTGTGCTCCCAAGAGAGCAGGTAGCTGGCCAGAGGGGGTGTGTACGTCAGGCACTGCAGCGGAGTTGAGGAAGCACGTGTTCCCCAGGTTGTAGAGCCCTGCTCCACCTCTCTGTTGTTGCTGCCAGTCCATGTAACATGCTGGAAGTCCAGCAAACCCACACTCGGATTTCTGTGCGTCGGGCTACCTTCCTTTCCCTCTTGAGTCTTGAACTGGAATGGCATCTCAAGTTTTCTCTTTTGCTGATTGTAACTCGGTGAAAACAAGCAAGTATCCAGCCCAGAAGGTAACCCTACTGATGTCGGCTCTTTCTATGAGCAACGACAACTTTCAAAGTCTTGTGCTAGGGGCAGGGGAGTGATAAAATGTGTTTTCCTGTGTGTAACCAGAAACACTGGGGTAGGTCTGGCTGCTACCAGGGAAGGCCCCAGAATTCACTCTAGGCTGTCAGCACAGCAACACTCAGGGCTGGAGCACCGGCCACGTCCGTTGCCTTTGGGCATTCCCAAAATCCAAACGGGCTGGTGAGGCCATTACTCACAGGAACAGAGGGGAAAGCTTGGGATGACAAAGGCTTCTCTCCAGACAGAGAAGATCAGCGCCAGTCCCTGATTGCAAAAACATTATTGTAGCTCAACAAAATGAATTTAGAAAACCCCAAATGAAACCCACAGAACAGCATCCACCATCAAGAGCGTGTCAGTGGTACTTGCAGCTGCTGCAGAGCTGCAGGCTGCTGGCCCTACTGTCCCTGTCACAGGACTCCAACTGGCAGCAATTCCAAAGGCCGTTTGGATACTTTTATCCTGTATCTGCCTACTCTTATGATCTGTCCTGAAAGTTAAATCATAATTACCATGGAAAGAGGATGGAAGTTGAGGAGAAGTCCTGCGTCCTCTTCTCAGCAGCCATTTCCAGCAGCGCAGGCTCCGTGAGGCTGGCCGGGAGAGCCGCCGGAGGGGGCACTCACCCGGGCTGAGCCCTGCTCGAGCAGGGCCACCTGCAGCTGGGTGTCCCTGGCCATGGGCAGAGAGGGCTGTGGCACATCTACCTGGCTGGAGCCTCCACAGGCGCCTCGGGCAGCCGGTGCTGGTGCTCGTCACCCACACAGCACCCTTTGTGCTTTTCCTTGCTGAACTGCCAGCCCATCTCTCCAGCCTGCCCAGGCCCCTCGGGATGGCAGCACGGCCCCCTGGCCTTGGCACCACTCCTCCCAGTCTGGTGGCATCTGCCAAGTTGTGGAGGGTGCACTCTGCCCTGTCATCCAGACCATCAGTTGAGGAAGAGGGCACACAGGATCAGATCCAGTACTGAACCCTGAATGGCACTGCTAGTCACTGGCCTCTGACTACACTTGGTGCCACTGAGCAGCACCCTCGGCCCGGCCGTTCAGCCTGTTGCAGTCCCGCTCGGTGCTGGCTCATGTGGACCATTTCCCTTCGAGTGACTTGAACTGGAACTTAATGAGAGCGCAAGATGGGCACGTGCAAGCCCACAGCTTTCAAAATCCCATAACATAAACTTCTCAGACTGGATATTTCCACTGATTGACCCCAAACCTGCAGAGAATGAAACACCCCGTAAATTACACATGCAAGGCCAACACCTGTTTTTAATTCTGGCTTTGGCTTTTCTGACTGTTGTTTCCAGAGGAGTGCTGGTTTTGCAAGGTGATCCCAAAAGCTGAGCATGGGTTAAAGCTCTTCCTCAAGGGGCCTTTGGGCAGGGGGGCCAGCCAGCAGAGCTGCCCAGGTCTCTGGAAGGTCTCTCTGAGCTCCTCCTGGGCAGAGGCAGCACTGAGAGGAAGGACAAGGGGGGCTGCCGGTGGCCTTAGCGCAGCCTGGTCCCTGCTGGGCACAGTTTTGGTGTTTCCTGAATTAGTTTTCCTCCTCTCCAGCGTGGCAGAAGTCGGATGCTATGCTCCTCCCTCATCCAGGGTCACAATCTGCCACTGTCACCACTGCAGCGCTCTGAGTGTTTGTGCGATGTGCATTTCTGGGGCACTGAAACCCTTCTCCTCCTCCTCCTCCCTGCCGAAGGGTCATAGTCTGGTGTCCATGAACCAGCTGCGGCGATCACGGCCCCGCTGTGGGGATCTGCTCCGCGCTCTCTGCCTCCATCGAGTTTTCTCCCAAGCAGCCCTGGGAGCCCACTTGGAGCTGCTGTTGGAGGGCCCTGGAGCTGCATTGTCCCTTGGGGCTCGGTCACAGCGTGGAGAACGTGTTGTCCTTTCTGAGCAGTGGTAATCCGTGATCTCCTTGAACTGGCTGAGGAGATCATCTCTGCGCTGCAGGGCTCTGCTCTGTTCGCTCTGCCTTGGCAGCGTTTTCTCCCGAGCAGCCCTGGCTGTGGGAGCCAACTGGGAGCTTCCATTAGGAGGCTCTGGAGCTGTGTCATCCCTGGAAGCGTGTTCACGACTTGGAGGACTAGTTCTCCTCCTCCTTCTCCCTGCTGAGTGCTCGTAGTCCGTGGTGTCCACGAGCCAGCTGCGATGATCTTTTCCCCACTGTGGGGACCTGCTCCGGGCCCTCTCCCTGGCGCTGTTTGTCTGGCAGCGGGAAGAAGTGCTGAATCCGTGCTCCCCTTTGTTGCTGTCTTCTCGCATGGCGTGCAGCACACTATCAGATAGTTGACGGGAGTCCAGGCACGCAGCTTTCCTTCTGGATACCAGCCTTACACAGCCACAGAAGAAGCGATGCAAGCAGGAGCCCACGTAGGAGGCCATGCGGAGCCTGCCTGGCCAGATACGGCACAGCCACCATGCAGATGCCTCCTGGGCACCTGCCGAGGTTACCTGGCTGCTGGCTGGTGCAGAGGAGCCACTGTCCTCTAGAGAGCCCTCCATGCCCACCGCCACATCCTGCAAAGAGAACTGTGGTAAGGTCCTGCCCTTTCCTCCTGAAAGGACCAGAACCATGGGGAACCCCCAGGAGCTGTGGGAGGGAACAGCCAAGGGCCTCCCAAAGGCTCTCCTGGAGGGCTGCAAAGGCAGAAGAGCCAAAGGTGGAGAAATGGGATGGATCTAGGTGGGGTGCTTGGAGAGGGAGCGGTGCTGCAACTGTGAAGAAAGCTGCAGGTTAGGAGGGAAAAGAGATCTCAGAAAGAAATCCACTGTCTGTCTGGTGCCCTGACCCACCTCCCCTGAGTTGCCTTGGTCCGACAAGGCAGACCCTGTGGTCCCACAGAGCCCACCTGCTCGCTGCCGGCGCCCACTGACTGAGGAAGGAACGGGCGTAGGACAGTGCCGGTGAGGAAGAAGTCCTTTCTCAGGTTGCAAATCCGAGCACCTCCTCTGGGGTTCAGTCATTTTCTTGGAGTTTCCTACAACAGAGAGAAGACATAACCAAGACAAATGGGAAACTCAGTTGGGGTCTCCCCACCAGGTCTGCCCCTGTCGGAGCAAGATCTCGTCTTTATACATCCTACAGCCTCCATTTCATAGAGTCATAGAATCATAAAATGGTTGGAAGGGACCGTAAAGATCATCGAGTCCCACCCTCCCTGCCATAGGCAGGGACACTTTCCACTAGACCGGGTTGCTCCAAGCCCTGTCCAACCTGGCCTTGAACACTTCCAGGAAGGGGGAAGCCACAGCTCCTCTGGGCACCCTGTTCCAGTGCCTCACCACCTGCGCAGTAAAGAATTTCTTCCTAATACCTAATCTAAATCTACCCTCTTTCAGTTTAAAACTGTTACCCCTTGTCCTATCCCCACACTCCCTGATAAACAGTCCCTCCCCATCTTTCCTGTACTTTTAAGGTCTCTTCTCTACATTAGCCAGCTTCAGATAGAAGACAAGTAGCAGTTTACACCACGGCAGCGACCTAAAGCCCAGCAAGGGGCCTTATGGGCTGCCGTGGGGTAGTTTAGATTTGACAGCACAGAATGATGCAGGTGGTAATTGCTTCCTGTGACAGAAAGAGAAACACTCAGGGGGATGAAAAGGAAAAAAATAAAAGTTAGCAAAAGGAAATGTATTCTGAACACATTTTAATACTTGTTATTACCTGACATAAAACAGTAAATAAGCTTGTTGCCTGAGAACTGTGTCAATGTCACAATAATGCACAGACATATCGTCCATCTTGTACCACAGTCCGTTGCTGGCCTGTAAAAAAAGGCATCGATACCTGGAGACGAACTGTGTGGTTTCTCCAGAAAAACACAGGCAGAAAACTACAGAAGAAGCAAGAGTACAAACACCACACCAAATCTAATCCAGCCCCTAAGGAGACCTTCTTCCCCAAAATCTAATCTGCTGATACCTGCCATGCAAATTTGTCTTCCCCAGCACACATTTCTCCCTTGTTTGGAAGCAAGCTGCTCTTTACCTTTGTGTAGCAGTAGTAGTGTCCTTCATTACAGCTGTCACCGCTGTGTACCAGGACAGCATATAAGCAGTAGAGGAGCGGTTCCCCAGCTGCCTGAGATGTGTACGGGCGAAGATCCAGGCACTCGGGATACTCCACAACCTACGGAGAGACCAAGAGGGCTCCAAAATGATCCAGAAATACTCATGAAATAGCCCTCAATGACCAGGGGCCAGAGGTGTATTAATACATCTTTGGGCTCCTGGATACTTGGTCTTCCCTAAAACAACATGTCTGGGTGGCAGGAAACTTGTCGGCCAAAGTAGCTCAGTCGGAGCAGAGCACACGCTTGTCTTCCCATGGGGACTCTCCTCTCTCCAGAAGGAAACACGAAAAACTCAACATGAACAGCTCTGGGAAATCTCCTGCTCCAGGAAGAGAAAGTTGCACTCCAGTTGCGTACACACCTTGCTGATCTTCCTGTTGGTGAAATCTTCAGCCCTTTCCAGACACACCGTGAGAACCCTGGGTGCGTGGTGGACTGTAAGGCTCTTGGAGGCGGCAACCATCTTGTCACACCTTGAAACCAAGCACAGAGCCAGGTGCTGAAATGCACCCTGTCTTGCCCCAAGGAGGCCAGGCAAGCTCTCCTGTCTCACACATCCTTATGCTATTTTAAGGCTATTCAGTACCATAAGGCCAAATAAAAAAAAGCTACAACTCTATTGTGCATTAAACCTACGTGACAAGATGGCTTATGACAGAGACATGCAGCACCTTCCCGCAGGATCTAGTACTAATATGTCGTTAGGAATCATCTTACTTGCTACATTTAAAGCAGTTTTCACCATCCAGCTGCTTCGGTTTCACAAAGTTCTCCAGAGCTGCGGTGACAGATGAGGCTGCCTGGAGGAGTGAGAAAAGAGAGCACTGAGCTGTGGGAAGTACCCTTGCCCAAACACTCACTAGGAGTTTACGCAAAAATGCAGCTGGTTGACACTGAGGAGAGCCACTGTGAACCGCCAAGAAGTGTCCAGAAGGAGGCAGAAAGAGGCTATTACGCTCAAAATTGCCCTCATTTCCCCAGGATCCTTGGGGCTATCAAGAGTTCCATCCCTGTGCCACCGTTCAGTTCATGTACTGATGATGTGCAGAGAGGATAATGGGTGCTTGTCCAGCTTAAGGCCAGCACCTACACGGAGACCTCTGCCATGGCCTCCCCAGAAGGACACCATCCTTTCCACATCCCACCCACCACCAAGCTCTCTTGTGTTTGCAGTACACATTTTTAAGTCAACTGTGTTGATTCTGGGAAGCTACAGGGACTTTGAGATGTCTTGAAGCGCAGTTAGAAACCCTTACTTGTATATCCAAAGAAAGATCCAGGAAGGCCTGGTAGAAATTGGTAGTCATGTTGCAGCTCAAGCACGTGACTGGAAGGCAAATCAAAATGCTCAGCGATAGGGGAAATCAACTGATTGTGCCAGTTTACATCCTTCATACCTACTACACCAGTTACACAATCAGCTGTTTATCACAGGCAGGCAGAAGGGCACAGACGAGGAGAAGAAGGGTTGTGGAAAAGTACCTCTGGATCTCAGAAAGCCCACAAATATTTGTTGGACAACTGTAGTTAGTTGAGAAGAGGCATCCAAGCTGGAAATAAATGGTAAGGCAGAGAGTTATCTCCTCCAAGAGTTTTGCTTTGTCTGAAAGCCTTGGGCGTAGGGTTTTCTTGATGAGAGTACATCAAGATGTCCAAAGGGCTCAGGAACATGGAAAAAGTAATTTGTTTGTGCTTACTCGCTGCTCCCACTCAGACAAGCTGTCTGCATGGCACTGACAGTACAGCGTAAGAAGTCACGGGCATCTTCCGGCATGCCAGGCTCGAAATGTTCTCCTATTCCTAAGAAAGAAGGAGTCACTAGTGCTGTCCTACAAAAATGGCAGGAAACATGTAAAAGCACCTGAGATGACTTACGTGAGAGAACACTGACGACATCCCAAGGCTGGATGGCACTGTCTGAGGAATGCAGCACCTTGTTAACGTGCGCTTCCATTCTGCACATCATGCAGAAGCCTTGCTGGTGACCTGCAGAGGGAGAGAGGGAAGGAAGCTTCTCTGGTTAGCAAAATACCCATAGCCATGGGAAACTTAGTGGAAATCTTGAAGTTAGAAGAACAGTTTCCACTCCTCTTGTCTCAAGGTGCTGACGTCTCAACAAGCCTGGAACATGTTAGTGCACAGGAAAATTTCTTCAGAGGGACACTAAACTGACACAAGTTTTCTATAGAGTAAGCAAAGAGAATTGTTTAACTTGCAGGAATAGAGACCCAGGGCTAGAAAGAGTTGTCTTTCTGAAGATGAACATTTCTGGTTACGACAAGAGGCTTCTAGGCTTGAGTGTTACAAGACCACCAACTCAGGGGGTTGACAAAGAAAGGCTGCTTTTCTCCTAAATTGAATTCCAGTTTCTGGGAATCCTTGGGAAGTGCCCAACAGATTTACAAGGAGATGTTCATAAAAGCACTCACACAACTGGCTGTGCTCCCGAGAGAGCAGGTAGTTGGCCAGAGGGGGTGTGTACGTCAGGCACTGCAGGACGGAGTTGAGGAAGCACGTGTTCCCCAGGTTGTAGAGCCCTGCTCCAGCGCTCTGTCGTTGCTGCCAGTCCATGCAAATCTTCTCCGGGGGAAAGAGAATCTTTTGTGGCGGAGCCATTCCCTCAACAGTGACTGCAGGGAAATGAGATTTGAAAAGACATGAGACAATATTGCTGCACAAAAGCATATTAAAGGTTGAGTTCTCCTCAGTAGCACCCGGTACAACCAGGTCTACATCCAACCCAGAAACACTGGGGGAAGCCTAACACTGCCAGTGAAATTTGCTGGCCAAGAAACAGTTTTGGAAAATAGTCTGTTCCCCTGCTTTCTTTGTCAAAATTCCAGCAAACCCACACGCTGATTTCGGTGCCTCGGGCTACCTTCCCTTCCCTCTCGAGTCTTGAACTGGATTAGCAGGTCAAGTTTTCCCTTTTCCTGATTTTAACTTGACAAAAACAAGTAAGTATCCAGCCCAGAAGGTAACCCTACTGATGTCAGCTCTTTCTACGAGCAATGACAGCTTTCAAAGTCTTGTACATGGAGGCAGAGGAGTGATAAAATGTGTTTTCCTGTGCGTAATGAAAAACAGCTAGGTAAGTCTGGCTGCTACCACGCAAGGCCCCAGAATTAACTCTAGGTTGTCAGCACAGCAACACTCAGGGCTGGAGCACCGGCCACGTCCGCTGCCTTTGGGTATTCCCCAAATCCAAACGGGCTGGTGAAGCTGTCACTCACAGAAGTCGTTCCCCATTGCGGCCTTCGCTCCTCTCAGCAACACAGGGGAGAGCTTGGGGTGACAAAGGATGTCAGGCTGCTCTCCAGACAGAGAAGATCCGCGCCAGTCCCTGATTGCAAAGAGATAACTGTAGCTCAACAGAAGGAATTTTAAAAACCCCAAATGAAACCCACAGAACAGCCTCCGCCATCAAGAGCGTGTCAGTGGTACTTGCAGCTGCTGCAGAGCTGCAGGCTGCTGGCCCTACTGTCCCTGTCACAGGACTCCAACTGGCAGCAATTCCAAAGGCCGTTTGGATACTTTTAGCCCGTATCTACGTACTCATATGATCTGCCCTGAAAGTCAAATCATAATTACCTTTGAAAGAGGATGGCAGTTGAGGAGAAGAGGGCAGTACACAGTAACTGCTTGGTGCAAAGGAGGCACGCAAGTACCAAAGGAAGGAGCCGAGTTACCCCGAAGGCCGGCTCAGCCCCACCGCCTTTCACTGGCCTGTTTGTCAGGATGTCGGGCCCTGGCCCGGTGAGATCACAATCGCCGGGCGGGTGCCGCATCACCGCCCCTTTGTGACACGGGGCCACCCAGGGACGCACGGGGACACACTGCGGCCACACAGCCGCCGCAGCCGAAGGGCTGCTCGCCCGCTGGCAGAGCCCCCGCCTCTTCCCCGAGCTGCAGCAGCCAGGTGAAAGAAACCTGCCCAGGGCTGTAAACGTGCCTCCGCAGCGCTGGCTGGCACGTTCGGGGTGCTGAGGGTTTCTTTTCCACTCTTCCCAGGTACAGGACTGTGTCCGTGAGACTCATGTAGCAAAGCACCTGGTCTCTTACGGGTTTGTTTCCAATTAATTTTTTCTGCCCGCCAAGACACAGTCCAGTGGCCTTGAGCCTAACGGCTATTTGGGCCCTGCATTGCTGCCATCCCGGCACTTCAGGAACCATCTGATGGAGGCGATTAACAATTGCGCTTGTGGCCTGCACCCCCTGCTCCCGAGCCCTGGAAACACGGTTAGCATAACGAACGCCATTTCATGAGGCAAACGGCCACGCTCTGTGACCGGGCTGGTCCTGTCTCAGTCCCCTCTCCCCTCCTCCTCAGGCCCTGGAGCTCCTGTGCACCAGGCAGACTTCTTCTCCCCGTCCCCGTCGGCCTCAAGGTTCCCGGGCGCCAGGCCGACGTCTTCCCTCCCCACGGGCCTGGAAGGTGCCGGGCACCGGCCCAGCAGGTTGTGACGACCCCGTCACAGAACAGGGAAGCGCAGCAGCACACAGACCCCGTCTGTAAGATCAACCAGTCTGCTTCCTCTGAGGATTGAGAGAGCCACTCGTATGCTCTCATGTGTTTTGAGTCCAGGTTAGGATCGTTACGTAGCTACGGCGAGCCAAGTGTTAAGATGCGACCCAATCTGCAGAGGGTCCGGGTGATTGGGAGCCATAAGCTAAGCTGTGCTATAAAATTCAGCGCTACGGTACTTATAAAATTGTGCTACGCTGATGCTGCTTGTAGAAATCTTGTGCTACTCTGATCATGACATTCTAGGCTACGCTGATCATAAAATAATGTTAAAAAAATAAAGCTTTAATTGTAACTATGACTTAGTGCCGCCATCATTCTGCCCAGGGTCCCCAGAAGAACCTGTCTGCCCCAGAGTGTCGGGTGACAGCCCTGACCAGGAGGGAACAGAGGGAGATGCAGAGCGACTGCCCAGAAATGGCATTTGCTCCGGGGGAGTGCAGGGGGACAGAGACCCAGACGAGTTAGAGCATCCTGTTTAAGTTCAAAGCAGTACGAAGCTAACGAAATGCAGAATGAGTGGGGGGGGGCTGTGTGTGTGCCTGGGGGTGCTCTGGGTTTGGGTTTGTTCTTTAACAAAGGGGCTGTTCGGAGCTTGGACCCGGCTGGCAGCCCAACACCACGCAGCCTCTCAACCACCCTCCCCCTTCCCGGGGCATGGGGGAGAGAATCGGAGGGGAAAAGGTAAGGAGACACTTAGGTTGAGATAAGAACAATTTCATAATTGAAATAAAATAGTAATAATAACGGTAATAATAGAAAATAGAGGCGAGTGATGCCCAGTGCGATTGCTCCCCACCCGCTGACCGATGCCCAGCCCGGCCCCAGCCAGCGATCCCAGAGATGAGGAAATCTCCAAACCGCAATCCCAGAAGCGAGAGCGAGGGCTACCCGGTCACCCCCCGCGACCCACTGCGCATGACGCTGTCGGATATGGAATATGCCCTTGGCCAGTTTGGGTCCAGTGCTCTGGCCGTGCTCCCCCCAGCTTTGTGTGCACCCGCCCACGGGCAGGACACGGGGAGATAGAGAGTCCTGGATTCCTTAGCAACAACTAAAACCATCAGTATATTATCAACATTCTTCTCACACCAAATCCCACACTGAATCCCAAATCCAGCACTATTCTAGCTACGAAGAAGAAAAAAATAAGCTCTAACCCAGCTGAAACCAGGACAGTGTGGCAGCAGGCAATAAACAATGTAGTATTTTGAAATGCAGGAGAAAAAAAGTCTCTGAAAAGCAGGGAGAAATCAAGGATAGGGTAAAATAATTATTCACAGTTCTTTATTAAAGCAAATCTTTAAATATTTAAAAAGTGATGTTGTTACAGTAGGACAGAGCAAGTGGTGAAGACATTGGGGCTTAAATGGTCACCTGGTCTATTGTGCAAGATGTAAGTGCCAAAGAAATTCTGTCTCGCTGATGTGTATTAATTGCTATGCAATTGTATACTTTTTATATTCTTCGTGCAGCTCAGGGCACGCAAATACTTACATCTTCAATGTGAGAAGAGAAATATAACTCTGTGGGTAATCTTTATGCTGCAGAATAACAGGGAAACCAAAAAAACCCCAAACCCACTGAAAAACCCTGCATGCTCTGCAGAAAGCATTTAACAACTTTGGCCTGAAAATATTGTCAGGTTTCAGTCTCATGCCAATAAAAGCATGAATTTAGAAACCCCTCAAGAATCATGATTTTAATAAAAGCACCCCAAATATTTTTTTGCAAAGCCAGTAGAATGCTCCCTTTTACACAGCACCAGTAAAGATGTTGGGATCTGAGGGGCACTAAGCCGCAGCTGTCAGCGGCCTTTCTCTATCCCCGCTTGCTTCCCCGATCTGAAAGATGCTCAACATCCTTCAGTGCCAGGGCTGAAACTGCCACGGGCCGTCACTGCCATGGTATTCCAACATGGTGTGTTTAAACGAATAGGACTCTTGGGGTAGCATTCGATCTATTGGGTTGTAGGTAAGGATCCCCTTCTTTACTATACGTTCCCCCTGTTATCTTAAAGGATATTTTTTTTGACACCTCTACTATCCCAGACAGAGGTTTCCATGGGGCTTCTGCAGGGTTCCATGGCTGCCTTGGAAGATCCTTGAAAAGCTCACTCCAAAGTCCTGCCACACATTTCAATTATGCTAAGCTACTGCTGTTGAAGTACGCAACCACGATTGGGTGACGCTCTTCTCATTAATGGAAAGTGAAAGTCACTGCATTTTGAGTATCTTAAATAGGGCTTCAATAGTCCCTTGAGTGTCCCTGTGTCTGGTGGAAGTGCCGTGTAGAATTGTACCTGCAGAGGAGTGCCAGACATCATGGAGCTGCTCACTGCAGAGCATTCCTGCCCAGCTGCTTCAGCGTTCAATCTTTTATTTCTTTTGGCACACCGGGGCCTTTTTGCTTGGACACCTGTTCTGTGTAGTGTTCTGGTTCCGTGGGCACGGCCAGCCCGAGTGGGAGCTGCTCTCCTCGCTGCGCCGCTGCTTTGGCAGCTGCCCCCGGGCAGGGGGGGACAAATGCTCCGGCTCCCTGGCTGAGGCTGGCAAGTTCCCGGGGTGAGGGGGGGACCCCGACGTGTCATGTGAACCCGGCCTCCTTCAGGAGTGGGAAACGGGGTGTAGTGTTTTCTGGGGATATTGTCGTGGGTTTTTTTGGTTTGTTTGGTTTTCCTTTCATTAGATCTCAGGGGTTCATGTGACCTTTAATAGCCAGTGGGTGGGCTTTAAAGTTAAAGTTAAGCATGTGCCAACTGCTACCCTGAGGTGTAGCTGGAATCCACTTGTGAGCTCCTGTTCCCACCACCCTGGAGAAAGCAAATCTGGTTTATTTGGTGATGAAGGCCACTCAGGGAGTTGCACTGATGTGCAGTTTTTGAACCTCAGGGCTAAAGTAGCACCGGTCCTACCGCACAGCGCGTCCTTCCCCAGGCTTCTAGAAAACAGAAAAGATACGTCAAACCGACCCCACAAACACAGCCAGCACTTTCTTTATCTGACCTGGAACGTCGGGACATGACCCTGCTGGGCCATCTCTGCCACCCTGTGTGGGAGCCAAGGTGCTGCCTTCACATTCCAGGATAAGGACTTACCTGTTTTTTTTTTTTTTTTTTTTTAAGCAACTTCAGTGACATCCTTAGACTGGCCGTGTTAAGCTGGTTCACTGCACAGTTGGTCCAGTGGAGGAAACCAGTAAGCTCTGCTATTGCCTTGAGCATCTTCTCGTTACTGTTTAGCCCATTTAAGTTATCTTCTCGTGACGTGGAAAGCAGAAGCAAACACTTAATTTTCAGCCTCGGTCTAGTATTCACACAAATCAATACTGAAAGTCTTTCTGAGATTTGGATCAGATGGATTTATAATCTGCTTCTCGGCCACTGTTAACTTCCTACAATTTTATTTCTTCTGTTTATCTCAAGTGTTGAAACTCTGACAGGGGCCGATGAGTTGCCCTCCCTCAGTTTGCTCCTCCCCTTTTGGGAGTGCAGTTATTGTTCTCCTCTTGGCTTTGCCTTTCTTGGCATTTGGATAGAGTTGACCTGTTCTTGCTACTAGCACTGCCCAGGAAACCCCACCAAGAAATCCCAGCACGCTGGAGTAAATGCCATGTCCTAGAATGGGTACGTGTCATTAGCCTGCAGTCCTTCAATACCCAAGGACCTTCCTTCAAATTTACAGCACCAACTTCACAATCTGTAGAATACTCAGTACACTTTAGCCTCCAAGTCAGTTACTTTTGCAATGCAATGAGGCCAAAATTGTTGGTCCTTAACAGTGATGAGCAGAAGAATCATGACCACACCACTTCCCAAAATACTGCTACTCTGGAATTTGCCTACCTGCTACAGCTACTGCTTCACTCCAACTTCCCTTACGAAAAATTCTACCATTCTTGTAGCACTTGCTCTAGACACATACGCAAACAGTATTTTCTTATTCCTTACGTATCAAGTTTATACTTAACTTGCCTTTTTATCACCTCTAGTCAGGTTCCTGATAAGCAATGCAGCACCTTGTCTTGTAGGCACTCCCCTCTTCTCCCCACTCTACCCCCATTAAAAACCACACCGAATCAACCCCACGGACAGACCGTGAATCTAAACTGAAGAACAGGTTCTAGTTTAAAAGCCATCATTTAAACAGCTATCCAAAGGTGAAGTACTGCTAATGGTCTTTTTTCAGCACGAGGTGCCTGTGAAAAGTTTAAAGATCATGAACAATCCCCTTACTCACATTTTGCCCACAGTTTAATTGCACGGAGAGTGAGCTGGAAGTTCTCTTCATTTGGCTCTGGATGCAGTATTTCATCAGTAGCTCTGCAGCCTCTAAGAAAAAAGTTGAAGTGCAGCAGTTCCTAGTAACGGGTACAAGTCAGTTTTATGCTATCCTGGATCAATAGCTCACAGTTCATTGTTCAAGCCTATGAAAACAAGTTTGGATTGCTTGCTTTGTATTTCCTTAAAAATTACAGATTACATGCAACATCAGTATCACTCCAGGTAACTGATGCCCTCAGCAGCTTTTTCACAGTTTATAGAATACAATTTTTAATAAGGCCTTTCTGGAGGATTCCAAAAGCTGTTTCTTTCGACAGCAGGGAACAATTAAACCAGTCAGTGTTAAACAGTGAGTAAGTTAGGCTTCAGGTATTTTAAATATATATATTTTTTTTAATGAATTACCACACATTCTTCTCTATCAAATGCTCTACCTATTCATCTGAAGCAGTTTCTATGGCGAACTAGAACAATGCACACACCCTGATCAAAGAAACATGAGATACAGGTCTATCTAAACACACAACTCCTTGAAGCATCTCAATTTAAGCCCACTTGCCACCTCCTCAGATCTCAAGTAGACAGGAATCAGTTTCTGCAACTTGTACAGAAACCGATGGGTTGTGCCATGTGCATTCTATACCAAGCTCTGTAACACTTTCTTTTTAAAGAAGTGTAAATATGCTTACCATTTAAGCTCCGCATACATCTCGTATCCAGGCTTCACAGACATGAGTCACCTCTGAGATCAAGATTATCAGAAAAAGTTTGCACAGATGGTCTGGCAAACACGAGATCCATCTTAAGAGGGGGAAAAGTGCCAAGTGTGAGTTAGAATGCTGCATCATTTTCAAACAGCACATCAGTGGGGGAAAAGCTAGTCAAGACTACAGAGTGGTTAACATTTGTATTTAGACCTATGTGACTACAGATACATGTCCCGAGAGATTTACTTGCCAGAAAACTCAAGAGAATTGCTAGAAGTTCCATATTTTATTTACAAAACCGTCACTGTATCCCGCCTTTTTAAGCTAGGGAAAGGAAGGGGGTTTTAAGTTGAAAAGATTACTCTCAATTTCCATCTTCCATTAAAAGAGAACATAAATCATAAAATTAAGATGCAAGTTCAGCCACCTCAACTACACTTCAGCAAAGGAGAGAGCATTTCCTTTCTGCGGTAAGCCCTTTTGATCCCAAAGCATCTGGTCTATAGTAGAGTCTGAGGCAAGAAAATTATTCTGTGAATGTCTGTACCAGAGAGAGGCCACAAGAAGGTCACTGAAGGTCTTGGCGATAGTGACACCGAGCAGTAACGTGCTGAGGTACTACAGCATGCAGGTCTGCACTCACGGTGTGAGATGCATTCAAGATACAAGGATTCCTGCAGCTGACAAACCTGGGCAGGAGTCAAATGGGGGCTTTCACTTTTCATCTTCCAGACCGTTTGTCTCACAACCACTTCATTTTTGATTTGCAACAAAACATTCAGTCTGCTCACATGATCCATACGGTGAGCTACACTATCCCCGTCCCCCTGCAGAAAGCTGGTTTGTCAGAGCTCAGGAGGGTTGGCAGGGACACTGCCTCTACTCCCACGCTGCACAATCCCTGTGACATAACTGCTGTTCCAGTGGGCTACCCTGGCCTGCAGCACAGGCTTAGCAAGAGGTGTCCCTGATGTTCCCGTGCCCGCCAGGCTTCCTAGGGGCTTCTTTTCCTATCAGCTCCCATTTTACTGCAGTGCCTTCTCCTGGGATAGGCTGTGGTCAGGCTGTTTAATCACAGTTTCCTAAATACACTGTCAGGTACCAAAAACCTTGTAAAATAGCAAGGTCACAAGTCCCTGAAAAGTTGTCCTATTCCAAAGCAAGAAAAAAAAAAAATCCTTACTTAAAGAAAAAAAGCAAAATTCTTACCTCGATGCCATCAAACTCAAACTTGACAACTGATACACACGTATCTTCAACTGCTTGTAAAGGAGAGGATTACTGTGTAAGAAAGTATTTCTTGCTACTTTGATCTTTCCCTAAACTGTGATAAAATACAGAATTTACACTGCTAAACTATTTGGTATAAAGACTGACTTGCTTCCAAACCAAAAAAATTGGTAGTAAGCTGCAAGCAGTAGAGCACTAATACTGTAAATACTTTAGGCTTTTTAAAGCCTAAAACTAATACTGGCTTTAAAAAGCTATTTAGCCAAGAGATTCTGAGGCTGATCATGGATTGTAATGAACAAACAGCGCACAATGAGCCACCAGGATCAGTGGCTGTAAGGTACTTACCTTGGCAGTGAGGAAGAAAAGAGATTTCTCTAGCTATCTTACTGCTGGTTAACATCCAGAGAAATCTAACCAACTCTGTCCACATTTGACAGCGCGCACTAGTCTTCTCTTTTTATTTTCTACCGTGCCTGAGATGCTGTCAGCTACCTTCTGGCACAGTCTTCAGTTTTGTAGAGCACTTGTCAGAACTGTGCCACAGCCCGCTGAGAGTCTGTTTTCAGGTGACAGTCACCTAAACAAAGGCTCCGTAGCTATGCACGTGAAGTCTTTCAAACGTCTGCGTGAGGAAGCCCAGGCTGAGAAGCACTTCCCAGGAGCTCAGTTTTACCTGCGAGGTACGCAATGCATGCACCCGAGGGGCATTTTACACAGCAGTTCTGTATGTTCCCAGCACAGCCCCTGGGAACTTTCTGGAAAGCTGACAGTGTGCATCCCGGCCGCAAAGGCTCAGGCTGAGGAGCCAGAGAGGAACATGGCCAGAGGAGAATGAACGAGAGCTCCTAAAGTCTGTCCAGAGGAACAGCACGGCCAAGGGACTGACAGGAGCCTTTCCACATCACCGTCACCTTCCTGAGTTTTCAGGCTGCCCCCTCCTCCCCCGGCGTGCATGTCCAGGCCCCTTACTGCACCTGAGATGAAAGCAGGGCTCCCAGGGACAGCCTTGCTTTTTGATACAGCCACTCATTCTCAAACCAAGGGCAGGGGAGAAGCGGACCACAAAGATTCTTACGTGGTGTACAGCCACTGGGGAAAGGAACCAAAAGCTTGACTTCAGCATTTTCATGCTGCATAAGATAGCATTTTAGAAGGGACTCAGAAACAATGTATTTTAAAGTTTTGTCTTGTAAGACATCCTCTACCAATATAAGTCTTTAACATGAACATTCTTACTGTAGAAGTTGCACGATTATCACGGAGAGCGCTTACTCACTGTTAGGTTTTTTATTTCCTCCTGATGTTTCCGTTTTTCAAAGAACAACTGAAAAAAATCCGATCTTTCTACATGTCTAGCAGCAACACAAACAGCATCTATGTCAGCACCTGCAAAGAGATTCCATTTCTTCTGTTATTGTTGGAAGTCACTTTCAAACATCAGAACTATGACTGGACAAAGAAGTTCTACCTTTAGTGTGTACTCGAAGCTTGTAAGAACCAAATGTAAATATTTTGCCACCAACATTTGCTGCTGCTACTGAAGGAGGAAGATTCTGTGTGTAGAAGAGAAAGTGTTTACTTTATAATATAAGATACACATTGACCTATGTGCAAGTTTAGGTAGCATACGGGCTCTTTAGAAAGACTACAACAGCCTCCATAAACAGTGTTTTCTCACTCCCAGACTGAGTTGTTAGTCTAATAGACTGCTACTGTTTTTCTGAAATGAGTGCTTGCAACTCAAAAAAAGAGATGAGTAATGTATCAGTCCTTTTTACAGAAATTAAGTCCTTAATTTACAGAAATTAAGACCTATTATTAGTCTTCCCCACAGCAGATGCACATAAATAAACACAATCTCTGCAAAGGTCAAGTCTAGTGCAATAGTTTCAAACCACACTGGGTGCTGCAGGCTGTTTGGGGCGAGATTAGTGCCCGTTTCCCATCTAGCTCACCCCACAATCCCTTGTTTCAGCTTTGTTAGCTGCTACAAGTCAACCCACAGAGCCACTTCACACATTTATTCAGTGCCCCAGGGACTTCAAGATTGTGAACTGTAGTACCTTTTCTACCTTATTTCAACGGCAGTTACTACAGCTCTCCTCAATACTTTAGAAGAAAGTTGAAAGTTCCACTTCAGCATAAATCCTAGTAGTATGGCCTTTAAAAGAAATAAAAAGGCATCAGCTGTTTTGACAAGAGCATATAAAAAACCCTTACCTTGCTCTCACCAAATTCTGAAATCCATTCTTTGACCAAGTTATTCAGTTTACCAAGAACCACCAGCTTGTAAAGGAAACTCATGTTAAGTTTGTCCTGAAAAACCCAAGAGGTTAACAAATTTTACAGTCTCGTTTTACTGGTGATTCAGTTCTTCCTCCTCTTCAAATACCCGAAACGGCTTCGTTGCTGCAACTGGCTTCTGAGTATGGATGCAATCTATATCCTTAGAAGGAGCCCAGCTAATGGGAAAAGTAATTCCACCGTGCCTTTCAGGCTGGTTCTGCAGCCTGGAAATAATGAGGGAGAAAATATAATATTGAGGACTTCACAAAGCAAAAAGAAAAATAAACAAACCAAAACCTCACTGGAAAACACCCTTCAGCTTACAGGTTTCCAAATCAACTTCTGCTCTTTTACTCAGAATTAATATAAATGAGGAAAAAAAAAAGTCCTGCTTATGATTTTTAGATAACTTGACCTAAATTAGTGTCCTGGGTTGAGTGAGTGGTGGAGTTTTTTGGTGGCAGGGGAGGGGGCTATCGGGGCGGCCCCCTGGGAGAAGCTTCTCGAAGCTCCCCCAGCTCCAAGCCAGCTCCACTTCTGTTTGGGAAATTGAGCCAATCGGCTGCCTCTGCGATAACGTATTTAAGAAGGGACGTGGTGACGGGCAGTCGGACTTGTGAGGAGGAGTTGATGCAGCTGTGAACACCAAGTCAGTGGAGGAACGGAGGAAGAAAGGAGGGGGGAGGTGTGCCAGAGCAGAGACCCCCCTGTATCCTGTGGTGAGACGGCAGGGCGGCCCCCCCTGCCACCCATGCAGATCTACGGTGGAGCAGACATTGATTTACAGCCTGTTGCTCGGCTGATCAAGGTTCTGTGCCTGAAGAAGGCCGGGGTCTCATGGGAAAAGGCAGCCCCACTGCTGTAATTCAGTGCTGGGAGGATTGCAGCATGCGGGGGAGTCCCACGCCAGAGCAGCTCGGGAAGGGCTGCAGCCGTGGGAGGGACTCCAGTCGGAGGAAGTTAGTGACCCATGACGGAGCAGTGTGGGGAACGCTGCGGCCCGTGGGAGGAATTCAAGTCAGAGAAAGTTTGTGGAGGACTGTCTCCTGTGAGAGGGGGACCACGATGGAGCAGGGGGTAACAAGTTTTGGACACTCCCCTCACCGAAGATGAAGGAAGTGGCAGCACTGACTGCACCCCCCATTCCCTGCCCCTGCGCCACTGGGGGAGGAGGTAGAGATATCGGGAGCAGAGCTGAGCCCGGGAAGAAGGGAGGGGTGGGGGGAAGGTGTTCTCAAGATGTGGCAACGCTTCTCACTGTCCTACTCTGTTATGTGTTGTTAGTGTCTGTAATAAATGTATGTTCTTTTTTTCCTTCCCCTAACGAGTCTGCCTTTTGCTCGTGATCATAAAAGGGGGATTTTCCCCCATCCCAGTCCTATCTTGAACCCCAAGCCTGGCTCTCTGTCCCTTCTCATTGCCGGAGGGGAAGGGAGAGAGAGGTGCTGCGTTGTGGTTGGCTGCCAATCAGGCCTAAACCACAACAATTAGAAATCCAACTACTTTTTTAAAAAACATTTGTGGATATAAGAAAATAATCAAGTTGCTACCATCTTAATACAACTTATTTGCATTGCCCTAAACATTTATAACCTATCACCAGGAAATTAAAGGGTTTGAAATCCACTAAGGGTGACACTACACACAGAAGATGCTTAGGACACATTTCTGTTTTGTATCAGTTTTGATTTAAGGATAGTCCCATCAGCTTCCTGCTAACATTAAACAAGACAATTTAACATTGGCTTCTTTTAGTTAGGTGTTTTTATGCATGTCTTAAATCTAAAGAAAAGACATCACTGCTGCTTGGTTTCTCCTTCCTTGCCTCCATGGACAGTAACTAAGCCAAGAAAACCCAAATCTGTTCCCCCATGCAAAGAAAGACTCTGCACGGCCCAAACACCCATTAGTTTTCATCAGTTTTCAAATTATTCCTTAATTAAAGGCACAAAGGGGAAGGTCTGGGACTACTGAATTGCTGAGGTCCATCTTTGAAGCCTGTTGCAGTCATCACAGCGACCAAAACCTGTTCAAACACTAGCCTGATTTCTGCAACTGGCGTTTGAAGAAGAGCACAACCCCAAGCAGCCTGGATGAAGCTGCGGGGCTGCTGGCTGGAATTGGCGGAGCAGGAGCCGCCCCGGGAGGGGGAAGCAGCCCCGACCCCCCCGAGCTGGGATTTTCAGCGCCAACCCCCAGCGCTGCGCAGGCCCCCGCTGCCTCTTGCCCCAAGAACGAGGCCCCAGCCGAGCAGCTCGGGGCTGCCCCCCCAGCCGTCCCTCGGGGCGGCCAAATCAGCTCCTCGAGGGGCTTCGGCCGGGACCCCGGGCTGGGGCCTGGGGCGGGCAGGGAAAGGGGCGGGACCCCCCGGCTCACAGCCCCCCCGGGCTCGGGGCTCCCCCAGCCCTTGCCGGCGGCTCCCAGCCCCCCTCCGTTCTCCAGCACCCCCGCCAGTCCCCCCAGCACCCCCCGCCCCACTCCCCAACCCCGGGGCCGCCCGCAGCGCCCCCCGCCCCACTCCTCGGCCCCCCGAGTGGCTCCGAGCCTTTCCCCAGCCCCACTCCCTGGCATCCCCGGGGCCCACCCGCCGCTCCCAGGCCCCCCGGGGGGCCGCAGTCCCCCCAGCCCCCTCCCCAGATGCTCACAGCCCCCCCAAGGCACGGAGCCCCCCTCAGCCCCACTCCTGGGCTCCACAGGACCCTCCTACCCGTCCCGCTGCTCTGCTGCCATTGCCAGTGGGCGGGCCCCGCCGTGCGCCGCGGCCCCGCCCCCTCCACAGCCAATCAGCGCGTGGCTCCACCGACCGACCGCGCGAGGCACGTCGGGAGTTGTAGTCCCGGCCCCAGTGTGCACGCATGCGCACGGCGCCTGCTGCGAGGGCAGCGGGCGTGCAAAGAGCCGCGTGCGACAGGGATGCCCGTGCAGGGTCCTCGTGCAACGTGGGGTGTGTGCAGGGCCCTCGTGCAATAGTGATCTGAGGAAACATTAACCCGATAGCCCCCCTCGGGGGCTGCTCACCAGGTGGCCTCCATCAAAGGCCGGCAACTGCCGTGTGAGTGACTGGAAGGAAGACAGGACGGGCCACCGCTGGGATCTCTTGTCCCTGAGATAAGAGAGGAACTGAAACCACTGAGCCAGAAAGACAAAGGAGCTGCAAATTAGCCCAGACCTGAAGGACAAGGTGTACGTGACCACAGGACTGAGTTGGTGCAGAAGTAAGGGTCAGGTAGTGAACACGGTGAAGAAGACTACGAGCCTTCATCTGCAGACCCCTGCCCACGACCACCAGGGAGCACTGC